>NC_054380.1:45086406-45183906 GCF_017654675.1 Xenopus laevis
TTTTTGAAGTGCATTTTTTTTACTTCTAATATTCACAAATTTTCTTTCTTATGTGTTAATTATAAATATAATAGGATCATTTTTTACTTTCTAGATCAAACCCCATTTTTATTTTGTGTGTGGGGTAAACTCTATCGTTATATTTTAACTGTATTAGTATATATTTTATAGTTTCAGTAATTTCACTAGACAATAATATACTTCATATTAATGTTCTTGTGTTGACAGTATTTTACATACAACAGCTTTTGGGATTCGATTTTCAGTAGGGAATTTTCTGAAGATTTTCTTTGACCCTATCTGCTTTTCTACCTACTCTCAGTCACTCTTCAACATTCTTTTATAGTTCCAAGGGACTAAGGCTGAAAGTTAAATTGTCTGCCAGAATGAGCTCACTACCTTGTCAGTTATCTTATCCAGTGAAATATATTTTCTGCTTCATTTTGCTGATGGGTGCCATAGCTGACATATAATTCTCTGGGGCTCAGTTTGAAAGATTGAGTAGAGGAAGTTGCTATAATTTTTTCATTCTCTGCAAGCCATAAAAATATATATGTGTGACATTATAAATATAAGCTATGTATCAGCCTGTGCACAGACTTCACTCTTTGAATACAATGTAATTTACTCTAGAGAAATTATACTAAAGGGAATGCAAGCATTTTATAATAGAGGTTATGTGCTGTATATTTTTCATTCATGTATTTTTTGTTCATGCAGTATATATGAATTTGCCATTGAGTGCGACATATTTTCTGCTGTGGTTGAATCAAGGTCCAAATAGCATTGCATTACATTGTTTACCTATAATACATGGTCAAAACAGCAAAGAGTTTCTTTGAGAATGCTGAAACATTGTATATCTTATTTAAGCAGGATATGGAAAGGTTTTTCCTGTCTGAGGTCCTAATAGGCTAGTGCCATTTTAAGAAATCAGCATATATGTGCTTAATTCATCTGAGATTAAATGAAACATAACTCATGAGGGTCAAATTCCTATCCTAAGAAGTTGGAAATCTAGCAACTTTAGACCCACCTGGAAAGTTCCATTATAATACTATATAGATAGCATTAGAAATGCCAAACAAGGCACTAAAAATTGTATTTGTAAAATATTCCAGATGATAAGGAAGTATGAAATGCTTTTCTCTAATTTAGTAGGGTATTTTAGCATCAGACCAACTGAATGTGGTAAGTAAATCAACTCTCCCCCCAAAAAGAAACAGCATTCTATTAATAAGTTTATTAATACTGCTGCAAAAAGCTAAATATTATTACAGATTTAAATGGATATCATGTCTGAAAAAAGACACACATGGATTAAGACTTTATGGTAATCTTTTTGAGCACACCATTTCATATGAATGAAAATTAGCAATTTTGCTACTAGATACTATACCAATTTTTGCATATAGAATTGGAATGCTTTACTATACAAGGCATCTCAGAGTGTTCCCTATTTAATTACTATGCCCTTTTTTTTTACCAAGGTTAATATTATGTTTCAATATATATAAGAGTTGAAAAATATGCAGAAGTAAATCATCAAAAGGATTTCCCCAGTTATATAAAAATAAACACATTCCTCCTAAACACATTTGCTTAGTAAGTCATTATTTTTAATAATGTTTTTATAATGTTTATTAAGATATTTGCTTTTACATAGGTAATCAATAAATGATGATTGGTTGCTTACTATGGGTTACTGTTCCTGGGCAAACATAGTAAGGGTTAATTTTCAACTGTGTGTAATTTTGAATGCAATTCACCTTGCTGTTTTGTTTTGTTTTTTACCAATAATGCAGTGTCCCATGTCCCCAGTCCCATGTCATTGTATCCCTGTGCTGCATTGTGTTTGACGCATTTACACTTCTGGGAAATGCAAACTGATGCCTTCTGAAATCAGAAGGTATTTACTTGTCTCATGCCATATACACAGCACTGCCTAGATACCGAAAATGAGAGTTTTCTCCCATAAGGCATCATGGGCGGAGACATGCAAATCACTCCTTTGTGTCCCTTTGGCCAACTAAGCATCCAGAACCGCTGGTTTATAGCACAGATACAGCCTAATGGTTCAGAGCCTAACCACTAATGGTTCTCACCCTAACCACTTCTGGGAAAGAAATGGGCCCACAGGCATCTTGTTCTTTGTAATGGCTGTTCTGGTAATGAAGGTCTAGTAGTAAATCATAACCACAAACTGTTACACTGCTCAGCTACATAGCAGGAAAATCAAAAGTAAGAACTGGTAAAATTCTCAACTGTATATGTGAGTGTGCATCTCCAGGATAAATGTTTGCTGACCAAAGAGAGTAACACAGCAACCAGTCTGGGGTCGCACAAAGTGAATTGTTATGTGACTGCCCTAGTTGTTTTTGAATACACAAATCATTTTTTTTTTTGGTACTTGATGAAATAAGGCACCATTTTCCCTGAATATAGCAGTCAGAATGTGGGGAATTCCTCTTTTTGTTTCATTTTAAGAGTTTGATTGTATGGCCTAAGCAGTGTTCTGTTACAGGATTTCCCCAGCACTATTGTACTGTATGTAAATAGACTGATGCCTTTGGTCTCTTAGTTAATGTTTGCATGTTTGTTTTACTTTGTATTGCATGGTTCTAATTTATTCCATGATACTCCAATACCTGTCATTAATAATAAAATGACAAAAACAGACACATTTATTTTATATAAACTAAAAATCAAAAAATCACAAAAAATATTGTAAATAAAATGGAGCACAGGCAATGTATTTTTTTTTTAATTTTAATTTGAGAGATAACAGATAGGCCTAGGATGATTTTATACTTGCCAACAGGGAGTTTGGACCTGCCCCAATGTACCTCTCCTTCAGGATATAGGCTATAGTTCCCAGGTGATAGGCTAATGAGAAACACCTGTCCTCACACCAGGGACACACAAGGTTTGCAAATGGCATCCAACCCTAAACGGAATGCATGGCAACCTTTAATTCTAGGCTGAAACTCAGATCTGTCCAGCAGAACACAAAACACAGTTTCGCTTAGTACTGCAGCTGTCACATTACATGCTGCACTCTCCCTGCTGTCTCTCTCAGCCTCTCTCTAGCTCTGGCTGGCTCCTAAGTTAGGCAATCCCTTGGGTCCCCCTCCTCTCCCAGTAATGCACTGGGGCACTCAGCCTATTGGATGGCTCTCCAGCCTCTTTTTGGCTGGATGATGTCACAGACAGAAATACAGGGGGATGACTTGTCTGATTCCCTACATAACAAGTTAATAAAGCTCAAAATCCTTATAAAAGCTTTTATTTCCATTCATGCAAATGCACTGGGCACATGCTATTCCAAATCAAAACATGAAGAAATAATTATCAAATTTGTGTTCATCCTTTACAGAAAGTGAATAAAAGGGAAAAATAGTAGTGTCTGCATTCCTCTTTACAAACCCCAACAACACTGTATAAACTGAAAAATGTTTCAAAATTTATTTTTTGAATCACTGAAATAATAGTTAGTTGTATAACCACAATTTTGCCCCCCTTAATGCCCAGTCCTGTCCCCCCTGAAACCCCAAGGTCTGCTGTACATGTTATTAGGCCACTGGTACCTACTAGGTACTCTGAATGTGTTAATCCATAATAAATAGGAAACCATTACCTATCAAATTTTTTGCATATAGATAGTGATGGGCGAATTTATTTGCCAGGCGCGAATTCGCAGCGAATTTGCGCGATTCGCCGCCAGCGAACAAATTTGCGAAACGCCAGCGAAAATTCGCGGCAAAAATTCCGGTTTCAAAACCGGGCGCCGGCGTCAAAAACGGGACGCCGGCGCCGTTTTGCGAATTTTTCCCCGTTTCGCGAATTTCGCGAATTTTTCGGCAAAGCGAAACGCCGCAAATTCACTCATCACTACATATAGAACTAGAATGCTTTACTTATATAGTATACAAGGCATCTCAGATGTTTTCCTATCTTATTACTATGCCCCTTTTACCCAGGTTAATATAATGTTTCAATTTATAAAAGTAGAACTATAATGAAGTAAATTATGAAAAAAAACAACTGCACTACTTCTCATTTATATACTGTATATATATAAAAATGTTAAGTAAAGGGATTCTGAATTGATTTTATGGTGTACTTTTTTTTTACTAAGTAATACTGTAAGTGTATTACTGTATGTAACACTGTAACATTGCTGAGAGTGATGAGAAGAAGCCAGCACTACACAACAGAACTGCTCTGAGGTGGCTATTGTTTCTCCCCTTTTTACTTCAGTACGATCCAAGTTGTGTAATAGAAAACTGGGTTTCTCCTGCTTGGGTGCTAATCTTATGTCGACCACTAGGTAGGAGCATCTTAGCACATTTAGCAGTGCAAAAGGTTTCTGACTCTATTTTGATCTCTACAATGCTAAAATCTTATTTAGCCTTCAGGAAATTGATTTTATTTTTTTTGAAGGGAAGGGTCTCATTTGTCAAAAATCATTGCCTCTTTCTGTATGTATTGTATAAGGGGCTAAAGCTACTATTGCTTTTCTTTGTATTTAATGTATTTTGGGTGCCACAACTTCTCACCCTCACTGTATAATGTATTTAGAATCTGCAGTTATTGTTCATAGAAGCCAGTGAACCAATATGCTTGCTGAGGGGTAGATTAATTATGTGGTGTAAAAACAGGCATCACAGGTTAAAAAAAGGTGTAAAATAGCGTCATTATTTTTACGCACTGTTTCTTTGAGCAACTTCTGCTGGAACTTACTTACATACTGTAGGTCTGAAGCAGTGTAAAATAAAGGCAGCAAATCTGGAGTTCGCAATGGCATAGAATAAAACACACCTTGATAAATTTGCCATTTATGTAACACAACTTTTTACACAGTTTTTTCTCTGTTTATTTTTACACAGGTTAATAAATAGGTCCCTGAGTGTGTGTGTGTGTGTGTGTGTGTATATATATATACATGACATGCAAGTCTGTGCTCACCGGGAGAGATTTTCCTCACCCACACACTGGCAAGCGGCTTAAGATCCAATACAGACTCACTTGCACCACACCTTTCATGGTATATATTGTATATATTGTAACATGCCCATGAGTCTTATACTACGTTGGAAAGACCATCACCCCATTGAGAGACAGAATTGCATTAGTAAGGCACTTAAAGAGAAAACAGCTAAACAGCCTGTAGCAAGATATTTTCTCCAAGTGGGCCATGGCTTACCCAACTTTCAGTGATTTCCAGCCATAACTTCCATGGGGTGGCAACAAAGACTTGGCACTTCTGAGATGCGAAGCTAAGTGGATTTACTTCCTTGATACTGTTTCTCCTTGTGGGTAAAATTAAACCCTACCATTGGACTGCTTTATATTAACTATATATGGACAAATGGTATGAGACTTAAGGACTTGATTACCACTTATGAAACTTCCTTTTCCCATTAGTTGGTTCTAACTCCACGATCCTCTATTGCGGCAAAATATAAAATTGTCCAGGTACTGTAACCCATTGCAACCAAGATATTTGCTTTTAAATAGGTGACTAGTAAATGCTTTGTGCCGATTGGTTTCAATAGGTTACTGCACCTGGGAAAACATTGATTCATTTACTTTCCCTGTGGTGCAGTACAAACTGTAGAGGATCACTAAAATGATTGTATAGGAAAATAAAAAGGATCACAAGCATTCATTTTTAACTTGATAGATAATAGGATGATATGCTACTTGACAACAGAAAGTTTGGACCGGTCCAACAAAAAAATAAAAATTCAAATAATTAACATGGCATTAATTCTAATCCCAATTATAAAACTGTTTTCTTGGAAGCAGAGGTCACTATTCTTATTGTACAGGTATGAGACCTGATATCCAGAATGCTCAGGATTTGGATAAGGGAACTTTCTTTAATTTGGATCTCAATACCTTAAGTCTACTTAAAAATAATTATTCAAATGTTAATAAAATAAGAATAATATTAAATGAACCCAATGATTGTTTACCTCCAATAAAGATTCATTGAATATTAGTTGGGATCAAGGAGAAGGTACTTTTTTATTATTACAGAGAAAATAGTAATCATTTATAAAAAAAAATTGGAGTTATTTGATTATAATGGAGTCTGTGTGAGTTATTCAAGTTATTTGGAGATTTCTGGATAACGGATTCCATACCTATAGAATATTTTGCTTAAAGAGATACTGACACCAGAAATTAAACCTTTTTTTTACATCTATCATAATATTGTCTTCACATGCTATCTATAATTTTGCAGTAAAAGTATTTACAGATGCTTTTACATTACCCATCTGATCCCCCATGTTCCTCTCTGAGGGGGCTGCCATATTTGGGTTTCAGCAGTCTGTTAGCATTAGAAACTCTAACTGACATGTTGAGAAGGGACAGTCAGGTTGGCAAAACAGTCAGGTTTACTAACAATTACTTAAAAAATCAGGCCTATGAGTGAAAAACCATCAACATGAGCTATAGGTAACTTTTGATGTACATTAATATTTTGAAAAAAATTGTATCAGTATCCACAACAGACACTTTCTTCACATTTAGGCAGTTTATCTTCACACAGGGGTGACCATTTCAGCATTCAAAAACATAAATAATAAAAATAAATCCTGCCCACTGGGCGCTACTCTCTCACTAAACTGGGCCCTTTGTGAACTACCAGTAAAAAAACACTTTTATTGGGGTCACCCCTGTACTCATGATACTTGGGGGATTGCTCAGTCTCCTGGCTTTCCTCAGTCTCTCAGACTTTTTTGGTCTTTTGGATTACAACTGCATAGGTATACTGGTGTTCTTGGACAATGACATTCTCTCCCAAACTTTAGTCTGAACATTGGGCAAATCAAGCAACCAATGTTTTTCTCCTTTTGTGAACCAACTCATAAAACAAACTTCTAAACATTACCATTAATTTCAATATTTAAACAGCCCAATTTATCCACTTTGTTGGGATGCAAGCCCTTTCTGTAAAATGCATCCATTTTGGAACCAGAACTGAAGAGAACTTCAAGAAGAGATTTATTTGTCCATCAACTTCAGTCGCTGGTGGAGAAAAATCTGTCCCTCAAGCTTTGTGCAAAGTACCAGGTGACTACCAGACAACAATATACTTAATCTCAAAATAAGTATTGATTACCTTTGGTACCAGATCAGATTATACCACTGCTGACATATGGACTTTGTAATGCACCACTTTTCAATATTTCATTAATTATTCAGACACTTCAGTCATGTTGTATTTGTGCACCCTAATTCTTTTTTCTTTTTTTTTTAAAACCTGAATGAGAATCATAAAAATTCCTGTGGGCAAATTTTGTTTCCAGGTTAATGACTCACTTAATTTATGACTAGTTTTTTAATTGCAAAAGATCTTTCATTAGGTTTCGTAATTGACATGGGGATCTCCATGAATCTTACCATACCTTTTGACATCCTGGACATGCCCGCTCCAGTTAATAGTAATGAAGTATAAAGATTATTAAAGGAACAAAACAATACCTTTCTCCTTGTGTTGTACTCCTCCAGACCTCCTGAAACGCTAGGCTAATAACGCGCATATGTCCTAAAATACAAGTTCATGTTCGCATCGTTTATATATTCAGACAGCCGCCATGTTAGTTATGTAGCGACGGCTGTCTTTACCTCTTTCTTGTAATTGCGCATGCACCTACAAAAAAAAGTTGACCCCGGAGCGCGTCTGCAGTGAGCAGTGCAGCTCATTTGCATGAGCGTCATCATCATTGGGAGTAGTGCGCTAGAGTACATGCGCACTACAAGTAACTTCAGCCAAATGCGCATCAAGGCTGCCTCTGGCAGCAGAGCGGATATGCCTATGAAAAAAGTGACGTCACCCAAGTCACATGCTCCCATATTGGGAGAGCATCAGTGCTTAAACATCAGACCAGATAGAAAAGATTGCGAACACTCTGTAAGTTCTATGTGCCAAGGACTTTACTTAAAAGGCTATTTATTTTTTGACTTTCCTTCTCCTTTAAGACTTTTTTTGAGTCTCACCTGGTACTGGCCAATGGTATTGTGTATTTGATGAAGGGCAGGGTGAACATAAACATGCAGTGTTTGGAATGTTTAATAAACATAATTTGCAGAATAGGTATGCATCATGTCTTGCTCTAATTCTCTCTACTGGGAAATGTAGCTGTCACGATCGGCACCCAGAATCCAGAACCAATGCTAGACTCCCTGGTCTCGGCTCTTGCTTCCACCTTTAACAGCTGTCTTTCACCTCGGGAGGAGCCCTCAGCTAACTGGATGCCGCCAGGTCTTAATAAGAGAGGAGCCAGCAAGGGTTTTGGACGAGCAGAGGGGCATGATCGTTTAACAGAGTCTTTTGGGCAGAAGGTCACAGTTCAAGGACCAGACGTAAAGAGTAGTCAAAACTGGTCGGGTCAGTGTGGGCAGAATACAAGCGAAGTCGGACAGGCAAGGGTCAAAACCAGAATATCAAATCAGAAGAGTCAAACCAGGCACGAGTCGGATTACGGATTTCGGAATAGTCGGATAACAGGCAGAGGTCAGGATCACGGAAGTCAGCAAAGTCAGGCAGGCAGGGTCAAAACAGGAATCAGAATACAAACAAATCGCACCCAGGAACTCAGAAATGGAACCTAACAACGGGCAATGAGTTTAAATAAAAGGTCCCTTTAAATACTTTTGCATTTGACGTCATTGCGCGCTGGCATCTTTACGCCAGCGTCAATGCACCTATAAGGACCAGCAGTGTGCGCTGCGCGCGCCCTATAGCTACCCTGCCGGCAAAGAGACACGAACCCTCGAACCCCTAGACCACCAGGGTGAGTACTTATTACTCAATCTAATAGTCTCCATTCTTTTCCAACTATGGATGCCGCTCTGCACATTTTCCTTAGAACTTCTCCAGCACAGCTGAGAAAAAAAAAAGTCAGTATAACGCTAGAGCAGGAAAAGATAAACTGAAGCCAGCTTGGGCAACATCGAAATGGAGGACTGGGCTTTTAAATACAATTTGGTGCCACAAATTCAAATTTGGCGCCGATCTGTGACGTCATGGCGCCCTACGTCATGACAGGAGTGTTGTGACGCTTGGCGTTCCATTGCTAGAGACAGAAGGACCCGAAGCAGGAAGTGCGCACCAGCGACAAAAAAAAAGTTGAGCATGTAAAAACACACAACATTTCTTGATGCCCATTGACTTTAATGCAGTAGGACCAAATAGTCGTGCATGAAAAAATTTTCACATGCATAAAAAAATTGTCACGCACATAAAAATTGTTGCGCATCAAGATTATTTTGATGCCCATTGGCTTAAATTTGTTTCGCAAATTTTTCACCAATTTGCGAGATTTACTCATTACTAGTTCTGAACTTTACCTATACCAGAAAGCAGCTTTTAGGACAAGCAGGAAAATATCTTTAGTTTTGTATAGGATGATGAGCACTTTACCACTGAAAGGACAATGGACTTTCTGTTCCTAATATGTAAAAATAATTTACACACATGATGACTAGAAAGACTTTTTAATGTGTGTCTAGAAAGAGTGCCAGTGTGTGTGTGTGTGTTATGTAAGGAAGTCTCCAGGCTTCTTCTGGAAATGTCTTCTCTGTTGTTGACTCAGACCTTGTTCCTTCCTGTTTGTCTTGTTTCTTAGCCTGCTTTTGCATTTTCATGCTGTGTTGCCTGTCCCAAATTTTGCCTGATCTTGATTTGGCTTTTACTATGCAGGGGGACTTAAGCTGGCCATAGATGCAAAGATCCGATCGTACAAATCATCGTACGATCGGACTTTCCCATCTCCCGACCCGCCACTAACCATTCAGATCAAAGTCTTACCAGTCAGATTAGTTAAAGAACAGATCAGCAATGTTCTGCCCCTGACAGCAATCGTACGATATCTATGTCCAACCAAAGCTAGTGACAGTCTCCCACTGAAAATCGTACGATCGGCAATACATGCAGAGATATTATCGGCAGCCGACAGAAATTATCTAACCTGTCCGATCGGCCAAACGACTGATCTCCGCCGGACGAAAAATGTCAGGACTCTCCACACACGGTTCAAAAATCATACGAATCCTCGATTCGTGCGATCAGATCTTTGCGTCTATGGCCAGCTTTACTCTATGTATGCTGAAACTAAAGCAAATATCCATGTTGTGAAGTACATGGTATTACATTTCTTGTTTCTAGTTGTCGTCTGGTAGGTCTATTGGACTACAAACATTGATTTCTGCTCAGGAAAATGGATTAGTCTGTCATTATAAATACACAATATAGTACTAATTCTGTCAGTCTGCTTTTTAAATATGATTACCAGGTAATGGTTTCCTGCATTGTGCTTTCTTTTTCTTTGTGGAACTTTGGTTTTCTTGACTGTTTATTCATGTTACAAGAGGTCCTCTTCACTCACCCCATTATAAATATATTTAAGACATTGAGACATATTGTGCCTTAAGCTACCAAAAAATGCTCTCCCCTTTAAACAAAACAGCAATTGTTTGTCCCTTGTTCGCTGTGTATATATACAGTATATATATATATATATATATATATATATATATATATATATATATATATATATACACATATACATAGTCAAATACAAGAGTCCTCAGCACTCAACCCATTATCAATATATTTAAGACAGCGACATTTTGTGCATACTGCTACTAAAAAATGCCTTACCCTTTAAACAAAACAGGGATTGTTTGTCCATATATTGCAATATATTTAAGCTGGCCAACTATGTCAAAGTCATCCCATATCTGGCAGGTCCTATGCTCAATTTTATCTGATTCATTAAGAATTCTATTGCTTCATTATACATTTTACAAAGGGACTAGGTTTTACCTGCAACTTACTAGCTGCTTTCAAAGTAAACCTCCATACTTGGCTGCCCTTTTATTAGACGCCAGTGGGATCACCTGACTATAGCTGGGAAGGGTGGGAGCTACGACATGGAGCTGGTCACTGCTCCTGTATAACTATAACAAACAAGGGAAAGTTGTGCTCACCACTATTTTTTAAAACCATTAGGAGGGGGTGCAATGAGGGTGTGACCACAAAATACATATAGTCAAATACAAGAGTCCTCTGCACTCAACCCATTATCAATATATTTAAGACAGAGACATTTTGTGCATACTGCTACTAAAAAATGCCATACCCTTTAAACAACACAGGGATTGTTTGTCCATATATTGCAATATATTTAAGCTGGCCAACTACGTCAAAGTCATCCCATATCTGGCCAGTCCTACGCTTAATTTTCATCTGATTCATTAAGAATTCAATTGCTTAATTATACATTTTACAAAGGGACTAAGTTTTACCTGCAACTTACTAGCTGCTTTCAAAGTAAAACTCCCAAACTTGGCTGCCCTTTTATTAGACACCAGTGGGATCACCTGACTATAGCTGGGAGGGGTGGGAGCTACAACATGGAGCTGGTCACTGCTCCTGTATAACTATAACAAACAAGGGAAAGTTGTGCTCACCACTATTTTTTAAAACCATTAGGCAGGGGTGCAATGAGGGTGTGACCACAAAATACATATAGTCAACTACAAGAGGTCCTCTGCACTCAACCCATTATCAATATATTTAAGACAGAGACATTTTGTGCATACTGCTACTAAAAAATGCCTTACCCTTTAAACAACACAGGGATTGTTTGTCCATATATTGCAATATATTTAAGCTGGGTAATGGGTTGAGTGCAGAGGACCTCTTGTAGTTGACTATATATATATATATATATATATATATATATATATATATATATATATATATATATATATATAGTCAACTATATATATATATATATACAACTATATATATATATACAGTATATACTAATCACTGTTGTGTACCTACATGAAAAACTAAAAAATAACATTAAAAATAATGCTGGACCTCTTCTTTGTAATCAACATTTCCTGGACACACACACAAATGTGTCTATCCTGTGTGTAATGCAGCATTATTTTCACAGAAAATGTAGTATTATCAATAGTACATAGTTTAAATATTGATTACACAAATTATTTGTGATACCTAAAAGATTTGTATTCTATTAGCTGACACTATCAATTAAAATAATGAAAAATGCAATCCTATAATATCAGAACTGTAAACCTACATTGGTAGAAAACAATTAATTTATCTAGCAATGGTGTGCGACAACACTTATACATATACTTGCTTTTAGAAAAATAACTGCAAGCTTAGTACAAATACAAATAAAAATATATTTCCTTATCAGAAAAACAAAAGTATTAGGCAGAATTTATTATGTCCCTTTGGTGCGTGAGGAAATATCTATCTAAAAATAACTGTAAACATCACGGGGTACCATGTTCCGAACCTATTATCAACACAATCCATCACGAGTGACGAGACTAAAAGAGCACATGAGCAAAATGGGAAATGTGATTCCACAATGGTATGGATAGCATCGTGGAACATTAGAGGTCTCAACTCTAAGATAAAGAGAGGCTTTCAATTACCTCAAAAAAACAACACCAGACATTCTGCTCCTCCAAGAGAGGCATCTGACAGGTCAGCGAGTGTTGGCCCTTAAAAAACCATGGGTATCAATGGCCTACCATTCAACCTATTCTATATATGCAAGAGGGGTCTCAGTTCTGATAAAAAAAAAAAACCATTTTACTTTGTGTAAATTGATATCAGATCCAAATGACAGATATTTAATAATTCACTGTATATTACATAATGTGCTAATGACCTTGAAAAATGTTTATGTACCATCCCCCTTTCGTACTGAAATTCTAGATGAAATAATGTCTAAAGTGCTAACACTTCCAGCAGATAGGGGATTTCAACTGCATGATGAACCCCCAGGAAGATAAGATCCCCCCGGGAACAGCGAACCATACTCCTCTTACAGATTGGGTGACACATATGGGAATGGTTGACGTTTGGAGGTGGAGGCATCCAGGTGAGTCTGCTTTCTCGTGTCAGTCAGCAACATACAACACCCTGTCAAGGATAGACCACACATTAGCAACACAAGATTTCTTACCTTATGTACAAGAAATAAACTTTCTCACAAGGGCCCTTTCAAACCACTCCCCAATACAACTACATCTTAAACTGGGAATACAGCAACACATAAACTGGAGATTGAATCCTAATTGGCTCAAAGAAGAAGAGATTGGCCAGAAAGCAGCAGCAGACTTTAAACAATACTGGGACATTGGTTATGAGGGTGCACATCCTAACATTATATGGGATGCGGCTAAAGCAGTACTCAGGGGGTCCATCATACAATCCATAAGCTTAAAAAAACTTAGCTATGCGGATAGTAGGAACAAACTAGAGACACACATAGAAGAGGCTGAGACGGAGTATCGAGCAGATCCTACACCTGGAAAAAAACAAATACTTAAAATAGCCCAACAAAACCTGGAACTTATGTTAACAAAACTAACAAGCAAACAATTAATGAGCAGAACGCAAAGCATATTTGAAAGTGGAGAGAAATGCAGCAAAACACTAGCATTCCTAGTTAAAAATGATCAACCACACATAACAATAGCACAAATCAAGACGCCCTCAGGAGTAATAATCACTGACCCGCAGAGCATTGCCAGTGCTTTCTCTGACTATTACCAAACCTTATATGCAACAGTTAAAGAAACTTCTAGCGAGCAAACAAATAACTTCTTAGACACTATCCAATTCCCCTCTATGACAAATCAGCAAAAGAACTACTTAGATAACCCAATAACACAATTAGAAATCGCTGAGGCAATTACACAATTAACCCCTCACAAAAGCCCTGGTCCAGATGGGCTACCAGTAGACTGGCACAAACAGGCTATTAAAGAGGTGGTCCCTAGATTAGAGCAAACTTACAACACCGCATATGCATTGGAAGAAATGCATTGGAAGAACTTCCACCCTCCTTTTATGATGCTCAGATAGTGGTCATACCCAAGCCTGGTAGGGACCCACAGTTATGCAGCTCTTACAGACCTATCTCGCTGTTGAACGCGGATGTGAAAAATTCTGGCGAAAGTAATGGCCACAAGACTATCCAAGGTGGTTCCAGATATTATACACCCAGATCAGGCTGGCTTTATGCCTGGAAAAACCACGACAGGGAACATCAGGCGCTTGTTCACAAACGTACAACTCAGACACGAGAATGCAGGCTCCAGGATTCTAGTATCCCTAGATGCCAATAAGGCATTCGACACAGTTGAGTGGGAGTTTCTGTGGGCAGTCCTACAACGGTTTGGATTTGGGGCGGATTTCATAAAATGGATACGGTTATTTGTTTTTGTAAACTGGGTAAACTCGCTGAGAGTGAAACTGGGGAGAGGTACAAGGCAAGGATGTCCCTTATCTCCCCTACTGTTTGCATTAAGTATTGAACACCTTGCACTCTTAATCAGGCAGTCCCAAGCTAACAGGACTACGTTACAAGCTATAGAGGAAAAAATATCGTTGTATGTGGACAATGTACTACTTTATCTAGAAAATCCAGGCCCCTCCCTAACTCATGCACTACAGGTAATAACGGAATATGGGAAGCACACTGGCATAACAATAAATAAAGAGAAATCAGCCCTACTTCCAATAGACCTGATCCCAGAGAATGATAGATCAACTAGCAACCACACAATGGGCCAACCTACCACTGACGCTCTGGGGGAGGACCAATGTTATCAAAATGATATATCTGCCTAAGTTTCTATACATTCTCCTGAACTGCCCCACATACATTGACAATAAGTTATTTCGTAGAATTGATGCTATAATTAGGACAAATAAGGCCCCTAGGATTGCCTTAAACACCCTCACGTTACCTAAAGATATGGTGGCCTGGCGCTCCCAAATCTGCATCAGTACTATGTGGCCTTGCAAATTTCATACCTGCAGGCCTGGTTTAATCCAGATACGGACTGCCCACTATTAATCCTCCAAGCTCTAACAGTGGGATCTTGGGAAGCCCTACATAACAACCCATATAGGTCAGGGAAAAATACGCCAGATCAAATTCTCACTATAACTACCCCAATTAAATTATGGCAGCAGGTGATGAAATGTATGGGGAGAAAGACACCCTATATAAGTACTAAACAACCACTATGGGGTAATACTAGCCTATCCCACTTTCAGGAAATTCCGGACTTCATATACTGGCCACAGCGTAATTTTAAGTATCTGGAACAACTGCAAGTGAATGGCACTTTTTCCACTTTAATTCAATTGCAGCAAAATATGACACCACCCCGACTTATGCACTATCGCTATTTACAGTTAAGGCATGCCTTTAGGGAACAGTTTGGCACCCTATCTCTACCCTCACACTCCAACAAAATTGAGGAGCAGACATGGAGTGCCTCCCCTACGAAAGTGATATCCAGAATATACAAAGCATTTATGAGTAGTCAGAATTCGAAATTCCAAACACTATACCTAAAATGGCAGGTAGATATACCCAACCTAACTGAAGAAGAATGGGAAGACGCCACTGAGGACCCATATTGTCATCTGGTCTCAGGGAGAGACAAAGTTATTCAATGTAAGCTCCTGCACAGAGTATATATAACACCTCAAAAGTTATTTTAAATAGGAAAAAGGGAAAATGATGCTTGTCATAGATGCAATCAGACCCCTGCTCACTGGCTACACTTGTGGTGGGAATGCCCTCTCATTAAAAAATACTGGGGTAAAATAGCAAGGTATATGGTAAACGATCTGGGAGCAGAACCAAAGCCGGTATTACTAGATGCTATAGAGGATCTCCCAAATACAAGTAAGACCACTCACACCTTGATTAAAATTTTGCATTACTATGGTGGAAAAATTCTTATGCATTGGATGGGAAGAGAAAACCCCACATGAAAAAGTGGAGGAGACAGATAAATACGGTACTCCCCCTATATAAGCTCACATATGAAAAAAGGGGCAACACGGCAAACTATTAATTTATCTAACAATGGTGTGCCACAACAGTTATACATATACTTGCTTTTAGAAAAATAACTGCAAGCTTAGTAAAAATACAAATATAAATATATTGTATCAGAAAAACAAGTATTTGGCAGAATTTATTATGTCCCTTTGGTGTGTGAGGGCATATTTATCTAAAAATAATTTACAATCTGTGTATCTGGGTTTGCTCTACTACAGGTACTGCATTCTAAAATTTGTTTTCCTTTTTAAAGCTTACAAATGAGTAACTTCTGTTTCAATGAGCAGGTTGGGAGGTCTGGGCTAGATTACCAAATTAGCCCCATATGACTTTAAGCAAGTTATGATTTGAAAGATTTTCATTCATCCAGGTCATGGTATATCTAGTATAGGTAAATCTAAAAACAACTGGACTTGCTGAGTAATCAATGAAGACGTTTCACTACTCATCCGAGCAGCTTCTTCAGTTCAACTGACTGGTGTGGGAAGTTCTCGCCATATAAACTCTTCCACTAATCCAATCACAATGGCACATTGTAACTCTTCAAAAAGGTGACATCTGAAGAAATTCACAGAGGTGTAGATTCTGTGTAGTTACTGTGATAAGATTATCCAATGTGTCATGCAACTCCTAGAAAGAGGTGTTACTTGTGAGAGTTGCATGAATGGACGTGTGAAGTGTTCTGAAACCGCCGGGGTACAGATGTTAGAACAGCATTGTATGTTGCAGACAGGTGGTGTCGAAGGCCCCCACCTCTGTTTAGGGATGGTTTCTCCATCTTGACATGAATCGCCTCTTTCATGCCTCGTTCAAACCAGCGGTCGTCTTTATCCAATATTTGGACCTTGCTATCTTCAAAGGAGTGTCCCCTGTCTTTTAAATGTAGAAAGACAGCTGAGTTTTGCCCTGTAGAGTTTGCCCTCCTATGCTGAGCCATTTGCTTGGTGAGCAGTTTTGTCTCCCCAATGTATAGATCTGTGCACTCCTCACTACACTGGACTCCGTATACCACATTGCTTTGTTTTTCTTTAGGGGTTGGATCCTTTGGGTGTACCCATTTTTGCCTCAGTGTGTTGCTAGGTTTGAAAAACACAGGGACGTGGTGTTTGTTAAAAATCCTCCTGAGTTTCTCAGACACTGCAGCTACATATGGGATGACTATGTTTCACCTACTTTGTGTATCTGGGTGGTTATTTCTATTGGTGTTCCTGTTGGGCTTGGTTGCTGCTGTTTTGACAAAGGCCCAGTCTTGGTAGCCACACGCTTTCAAAGCTCCTCTAAGATGTTTTTGCTCTTTGTCTTTGGACTCTGTATCAGTTGCCACAACTTCCACCCTGTGGTGCAGACTTCTAATGACACCCAGTTTGTGTTCCAGTGGATGGTGGGAATCAAACAACAGATATTGATCCGTATGAGTGAGTTTCCTGTATACTTCCGTCTTCAAGTTACCCCCCTCTTGGATGCATATCAAACAGTCCAAAAAGGCAAGTTTGTTCTCGTGGACATCTTCCCTTGTGAACTTGATGTTATTGTCCACTGAGTTAATGTGTTCTGTAAAGGCCGCCACTTCATTGGATCTGATTTTAACCCAAGTGTCATCCACATACCTGAACCAGTGACTTGGTGTAGTTCCCTGGAAAGTAAGTAAGGCCCTCCTTTCCACTTCCTCCATGTACAGGTTTGCTACAATAGGAGAGACTGGAGAACCCATTGCACAGCCATGTTTCTGTCTATAAAAAAGGTTCTTGTACATAAAGTATGTGGTGTTAACGCACAACTCTAGCAACAAACATACTTGGTTGGGACTGAGCTTCGTTCTGCTGCTGAGGGTGTTATCTTGTTTCAGTCGATTTCTTACAGTCTCAATTGCCTCTGTAGTAGGTATACATGTGAACAAAGAAGTGACATCATATGATACCATTGTTTCTTCTGCCTCTAGTGTTACGCCGTGAATCTTGGTTACAAACTCTTTGGCATTCTGGATATGATGCACTGTATTGCCTACCAACGGGGCTAAGATGTTAGCCAAGAATTTTGCAATGTTGTATGTCACTGAATTTATGCTGCTGACAATGGGTCTTAGCGGGGCTCCTTCTTTGTGTATCTTGGGGAGTCCGTATAAACATGGTGTGGCTTCTCTGGGGTACAGGTGGTGGTATAAAACTCGATCAATGGCTTTCTCCTTTTCAAGTTGTTGTAGGCAACCTATTACCTTTTTCTTGTAACCGCTGGTTGGGTCTTTCCTTAAAGGTTCATATGTATTGCTATCACTGAGTAAAGTGGTTATCTTGCAGTTGTAGTCAGTTGTGTTGAGCACAACTGTGCATCTCCCCTTATCTGCTGGCAGGATAGTGATGTTCAGGTCCTTACTCAGAGAACTGAGTGCTCTCTTCTCTTGTGTACTAAGGTTAAAGGGAGGTGTTCTGGCACTTGCTAAAGCAGCTGACACTTTTAGCCGGGGTTGTTCTGCTCCTTCATTGTTCAAGTGATTATTTTTGATAGCAGATTCTGTGGCTGTGATGAGTTCAACTACTGGGATGTTTCGTGGTGTCACTGCATAGTTTAACCCCTTGGCTAGCACGTCCTTTTCCAGCTGAGTTAGTACCCTATCTGATAGGTTCCTAACCCACGTGTCTTTGGTGTTCTTTGGTGTCTCATCTTTCTGCCTCCAGGTTAGTTCTTCAGTCCTTTTCCAACTGCTGCTTCGTGACAGTAACGTGGTGAATTTGCTTATTTGTCACTCCTTACTCTTAATGTGTTGGGCAATCTGTGCACATTCAACAAACACAAACACCCTTTCCAGGGTTCCATCAGACAGTTCTTTTGCCAGACTCAGTTTCAGATGTTCAACTTTCTGCTTAAGCGCATCAATGGTAAAGTTGATCTGTCTGACCCGTTCATTTAGTAGATGTCACCTTTTTGAAGGTGTTCAGATGTCACCTTTTTGAAGAGTTGCAATGTGCCATTGTGAATGGATTAGTGGGAGAGTTTATATGCCGAGAATTTCCCACACCAGTCAGTTGAACTGAAGAAGCTGCTCGGATGAGTAGTAAAAAGTCTTCATTGATTACTCAGCAAGTCTTAAGCAAGTTACTTAACTTGACTAGTGCAATAAACCTTACCAACCAGCAATAATATTAGCTTATTGTTTGCCAAGGGCTTTTGCCCTGGTAGAAATTGGTTCATTGCTGAGCCCTGATTTGTCAAAGGAACCAAACAAAAGACATGGTTTCAATGTAAAAATGGAGGCAAGGTTGCCAAGTTTACCACAAGAAAACCCCACCAGCATGTATCATCAATAGTAGTGACACATAGTCATTTTTGTTACTAACTGAGGTTGAAGCTTTAATACATTAAGCCCTCATTGTATCTGTTTATAGTACACAGAAAATTAATATCTATGTACAAGTATACTCAGCTTACTCAATCAACAAGTCAAATATGGTGCATTTTCTGAAGAGTTAATTAGGAAATTGGTTAGCTTTTTTGAAAAATCAGTCTCAATTATTTAATGTTTTTTAAAAGATAAATCATACGTAAATAGACTACAATATCCTTAATGAATATTTGATAGTTTGTAGGAATTATGAACCCATTGCTGGATTTGGATTTCAGGCACCACTAGGTTGATCCGTGTCCTCCTGCTCACTCACCCACTTTGACACTCAGGGCATTTGGGGATGTCACATGTGGGAGATTTAATCATCTGTCCAAATCTTCCACAAACCCAGTACTCAAATTAGGGAGTAGATGCAGCTTGGCGGCAAGTCCTTCTCTCTCTTATACTCTGTGCCTCCACCACTTTCTATTCCACCATTTTCTATTAAACAGCCAACCAGTCTTTGACATAAAATTTTCCTTTAAACTGATGAAATATTATTCTATGTCCTAGCACTTGTGACTACTTATAATTTATAATATAAATTATACATTTTAAACACTGACACTGAAAGATACATTTAATGACACCTTGTTATAAGATGAATAAAAAGACTTGCTAATAGTGTAGTTCTTCTTCCAGACAGTGCATGAGAAGCTCTACTATACCCTCTAATTTTTGTCATTCTTGTTCTCTGAGTTTGACAAGCCTAACATTTTAGTTGTTCTGTAACGGCACCATTCTGTCATGCATACACCGTTCAACTGAATGGGAGGCAGTAGTGCTGAATTAGGGAAATTATCCACCAGATGAAATACATGTTTATTCCAGGAGCAGATTTATTACTATTATTATTATTTGTATATATTTGTATATTATTATATTATTATTTGTAGGATGGGTTTGGGGGTAATCTATGTTAAAAAATGAGTGGGTCCTTTCTTGTGTTTTCTTGCATTGTTTTTATCTGGATTTTTTTTCCAATTTTTTTTTAAAATAAATAATGATTTTTACATCAACTACCGTGAACACAGTCTATGAATGATAATAAATATGCACTCTGGTGTTCCATAGGTTTCAGTCATCACAATAACACAACACACCATTTATGTAGTAGGATAAAAAAGCTGCGCTTGTTTGTCCAAGTATAAAGAGTATAAATACGAATTCACAGTGAAAAGTTAATAATGAGGTCTTAAAGGGCATACAGTATATATGACATAATTCAGACCACTAATTATGATCTCACAAGATATTTTAGTCATACAGTACAACCCTTATACATTTTCAATTAAATCCTTGTCTTCACTGAGCACATGGTAAGAATTCATACAATCCAGTCAACTAGTTAACTTTTCATTTGATATCGACCTCTTGATTTTTTTAAATGTCAGTTCCTGTCATTTGTCCCAGTGCTACTCCTGTTTTCCATACTGGAATGGGATTCCTTTCTGAGTTAACTAATGACAACATTCATAGTGACAGATGTTGATTAGAGCAAGGGACTTGCCTAAACAGCACAGAGACAAACTCTGACAAGGCATTATCACTGATTCTTCCATTATTCTTCTTTTTTATGCACACTCTTGCTCATTGACAGAAATGTTGAATTAATTTGCATCCAAAACAAATGTTTAAGAGACAGGTTTTGCTACAAGAGTGCCATTATCAGTAGAGCTATTGTGTCAGAGCAGAATAAAAGCAACTATATTTAACTTGTAACTTTAAAGGAATACTGCCATGATTTAATGGTGTAGTTTTTATTTCTAAACTACATTGTTTATACTGCAAATAATTCACTGCAACATATAAAATTTTATTCCTGAACCAAGAAGTATATTTTTTTGTTTTAATGTTGGTGTATAGGCAGTCAGCTCAGGTCATTTTGCCTGACCCTGTGCCTTGAGAAAGATCCAGCACTTTGTGATGGAATTGCTTTCAGGCAAGCTATTGTTTCTCCAACTCAATGTAATTGAAAGAGTTGCAGCGGTACATGGATTTTTACTACTGAGTGCTAGTACCAAGGAGCTGTTTTCTTGTGTCAGGGAGCTGTTATCTGGTTACCTTCCCATTGCTCTGTTGACTGCTGAGGGGGAAAGGGAGGGGGTGATATCACTCCAACTCCAAATGCAGCAGTAAAGAGTGACTGAAGGTCATATGACTGGGGGCACCTGAGAAATGGACAATATTTCTAGCCCCATGTCAGATTTCAGAACTAAATATAAAAAAATCAGTTTGCTCTTTTGAAAAACTGATTTCAGTGAAGAGTTCTGCTGGACCAGCACTATTCACAGATGCATTTTGAAAAAAAAAGTTCATCTCACAGAATCCATTAAAAGAAATCAACATATAACATATGCTAAAACAAAAATTAATTCCAATACAAACGTATCGGAATATTAACCTCTTTTTCATCAACTGTATCCTCTGGCTTCAAAAGGGTGAATACAATTTCATGATTGTCTTGGTCAATAGTCAAATTGAACTAACTAGTCCTGCCTAATCTGCATTACTCCAATCTTCAAACTATGAAGGAAGAGGGCAATTAAACAACCTTTTGGTCTTTAAGAGGTATTTCCCAACACCACCTGAAGACTGCATACAAGAGAGAAAAAGACCTTAAACTTATTTCATGGCTTTGGATACCATAAGGCATAACAAAAGAAAAAAAGTATAGTTACACTTTTTTCACTTCAATAGTCCTTTTAGTGCAGTTTTTATATGCTGCTATGTGTGTGTGTGTATGTATATATATATATATATATATATAAGATGACTAAAACGGGCTAGCCTTCCACCTCCTACCCTCACAGTGTTCTACAGGGGCACAATAGAGAGCGTCCTGACGAGCTGCATCTCCATCTGGTACAGTAGTGCCAGCTCTGCTGACCGGAAAAGTCTACAGCTGACTGTCAGAGCAGCTGGCAACATCATTGGAGCGAATCTTCCATCACTGCAGGACATCTTCCACAAGCGCTGTGTAAGAAAGGCCTCCTGCATTGCACTGGACTCCACACACCCCTCACATGGACTGTTCACGCTGCTCCCATCCGGCAGACGCAAGCTATCAGACTCCTCAACTCACTGCCTATCCTCCCACTACATTCCAGACACACCTGAACTGTAAACTTAACTTTGTGAACTGTTAATTTATTTGCACAATTCTAAAGGTTTACACATGTATATATCCAATTTCTGCCAATATATTGCACATTTCATGTTTACATATTTATTGTGTATTTTTAAGTGCCTTTTTTTGATTTGTACTAGCTGGAGCTACGTCGTCTCAACTCACTGTATATTCGTATACTGCTGAGATGACAATAAAGTTTACTTTGACTTTGACAGTGTGGGCCTCACTAAAATCAGAATTACTCACTAAAATCGGTAAATGCAAGTGGCAGTGGACCCACCTCCTCTCGCTGACTGTGTCCATTTTGCTTCCGCCCATAGTTAGCTGCTAGTACCTCTTGTTGGTGTCGAGGCTGCTGCTGAAGATTCTGTTATCACGTGACCCTGCTATCCATTCCTGCTGGCAATTGGCTGCACTGTGCCTGCACGAAAGATTCTATGTTACAGGCAGTGAGGGAGGCAGGAAGTAGCCAAAGTAAAGCTGTCCCCTTCTATTAAATGTGTCATCAGTCAGGACAGCTAGGGTAGGATAGGAATGTGCAGGTAAACGGAGAGTTAACTCTTGGCTTACTTTGGGAGGAGTAAATGTGTTTGTGACAGTCCACCGAAGGCAGAGGGTTGTGTGGGTTTATTGGTGGGGGCTGTCTTCTCATATCTTTTCTTACCTTACACTCAGTTCTCAGCAGCTGGAAGATGTCAACAGTGGAGGGGAGCAAGCAAGAGCAAACTGAGCCTTTCTGCACTGCACAAGGGGACATGGATAACATAAGTGCCTCATTGTATTCCAGGTACTCCATGCAAGTGTCTGTGCTGCCCCTGCACTGAAATAGGGGAGGGGTTTGCTTAGAGCTCTGGTTTGTGTTTAGGAGCTGTCACTGGTTGCTGGATCATATATCAAGTGTAATAATCCCAATACCTTATCTGATTTGCTTAGTGATTGATAGCCTTGGCCTCCAGATGTTTCTGAACTACATCACCCAGAATTCTTACCTTAATCAAGCTCCTAGCAGAACAGTGGAAGTTGTAGTTGTGCATGGATCTGGGATAATTCTAACCACTCTAAATGCGCCTGCCCTAACGCTAACACATTTGTTGTTATAGTGAAATATGTTTTACACTCTCTGGCTCGGAGGGATAGAGATGACGTTAAAAGCCGAAATTATGACTGTATAACGAGGGCTGCTCTTTTCGGGCTTGCTGCTAGTTGTTGCAGAGGTGACAAAAATCGAGGAGGTATGATGAGCAAGCCCTGCTTTAGCTTGTATCCTAACGAGATCACTGATTTATAATACCTCAATTTGCTTTCCGTTTACTTATGTAGGGAATCAGATACTGGCTATTTGGTAACAGTTAGAACTAATAGGGGCAGCTGTTCGGATTTGCACTAGTTATAAGGCATTTCCTGAGATTCCATATCTTTTCCACCTAGCAGTCTATAATGGTATCTGTTTTTAGAAGTTGTCTGTCACAGAATTCATAGGGGGAGGGCCTGACAGGGGGGCCCGGGTGCCCATCCTGTACCAGGGCCTGCTGGCAAGTAGTTACGCATTCTGGACTGGTACGGACTATGGCCGTGCAATCTTCACATCAGTTCAGCAGCACCAGCACATCAGGGTCTGGGTCATACTAAAAGTTAGTTTTAATGGTATTCTTTCCTGATTTTAATGATGTAGTTTTTATTTCTAAATTATTTACACTGCAAATAATTTACTCTACCATGTAAAATTTAATTCCTGAACCAATTGTATTTTTGGTAACTGTAATATTGGTGTGTAGATGCATCTCAGGTCATTTTGCCTGGTCATGTGCTTTCAGAAAGAGCCAGCACTTTAGGATGGAACTGCTTTCTGACAGGCTGTTGTTTCTCTTACTCAATGTAACTGAAGGAGTCGTAATGGGATTTTTACTACTGAGTCCTATTCTCATATCTAACAGGGTTACTTCCCATTTTTCTGCTGAAGCACTCCTGGGGGGGGGGGGAGGTGGATAATATACTAGTACAATGGTGTTGTATGGTACTATGTATTTTGTACTGGGGAGTGGGCCCTTGAGATGAAGTTTTCTGGTGGGCCCCAGGCACCCCAGTCCGACACTGCTCAGAACCTAAAGATGGGGGATACATATCTGCCATTCATAAATATATATCAGTTCAATGAATATCCACACTCTAAGACCAGAATATGTGATCGGGGTGCACGGTTAAAATATGTATATATCCACGGATATCACGGATTACTTACCCCTTGGTGCAGATTCAGGGATTGGAGTTTACTGCAGCCATCGTCCAGATCTTCGACGATTCAGCAATTTCCGCCAATTTCAGCGCATGCTCAGTTGTCGCGAACCAGAAAATTGCTCCAACTGCGCATGCGTTGCCACGCCGGTCTCGTTGTCAGATTGCTGAAGACCTGGAAGATGGTTGCCGTGAATTCCGATCCCTGAATCTGCACTGAGGGGTAAGTAAAAAGATAAGGGCATTTGCCCGGGTTAGCAGCTAGGCTGGGGGGGGGAGGAGGGAAGGGGGTCTATGTGGGGTAGGGGGGTAGGGTTTTTTTTTTAATAAGGGGGTTGTTTCACCTTTAAAGGTTGAGCATCATAGCAGTGCAAACCAAGGTAGTAATAGAGAAGAATATGGGTAGTAGTCAAGTCTACCCAGGGTGACCAGACTTTTGTAAATGTTTCTGGGCAGCCTATTCTGGTGTATACTCGTTTATATAGGGGTAGGGCTTGGTCTACTCATTTCTTCCAAATGGATTGTTCGGGGGGAATTGGATATTTCCATTTGATAGTAATACATTTCTTAACGTATTCTAACAGTGTTGATATTAGAGTTCTCTCTGTTCTAGTTGGAGCCAGATCAGGTATCAGTTTAAGCAGGGTTACCTGAGGATCCAAGGAGATTGGAAGGTCTAGGACATGAACTATATATTGTATTACAGAGGACCAGCAATATCTTAGTTTGGCACAAGTCCAGACCATGTGCAAGAAGTGTGCCGGGAATTGGTGGCATCTAGGGCATTCATCTATATAGGTTGGAGAGATTCTATGAAGCCTGTATGGGGTAAGATAGGCCATATTTAGGAAATTAAATTGTATTAGTTTGTGTCTTTGACTAAGTTGTCAAGGATTGTATCAAGTGTATCTGCCTAGGAATCCTCTAGGTAGTAAAGGAACATGTTAAGGGCAGCCATTCGTTCCACATATGTGGGCAGTTGCATTGAGCTAATTTTGGGGTTGAAGATGTTCCAATACAACTGAGATACTTGTGATCTAATCCTAAGAAAAACCCTGGGAGGTATCTTGTGGTGGGTCTGTCAGAATACATACAGGAACTTTGGCAGAATGATCATCTTGGATGCGGCCCATTAGGGATATTGGGAGTCATATCCATGCCTTAGACTTTTGTTCTAGGAATGTAATGAGGGGTTCTATATTTAGCTCCACAAATTTAGTGGTGTCTAGATGAATTATAACCCCTAGGTATTTGAAATTGTCATTACACTGTAGCCCATCCGGTAATGGTGGCAGTGGTTCTGGTTGTCTGTCTATAGCAAACAAAGTTAACTTTTGCCATTTTATCTTCAGACCAGAAAACTGTGTGTGTCTGAGTGGGGGTTAGCAAGGTACAGAAGGATATTATCAGCAGACAATTAAATTTTTTCTTTTAAAGACTACAATTTGAGACCAGTAATATTGTCAGCTTGTCATATCCTAATCAATAGCAAAGAGGAGTGGTGAGAGGGGACAACCCTGCCTTGTACCCCTGTGCAGTCGGAAGGGGGGGTTGATATGTTGAGGTTAGTTGTTATAGTTTTTTCAGGTGAGTTATACAGCACCTGAATCTACTTCACAAAGTTTGATTGAAAGCCAAAGGAGTTTAGTGTTGCCTACAAGCCATTCAACCAAATCAAATGCCTTTTCATTATCAGAGCTCTGATCACTCTTGCGCCTGCATTATCATGGGTTATCAATATATTTGTATGTCACAGGTTAGTTTCATTGGCCCTTTCTGGTACAAGACCTGATTGATCGGGTGCATATACATGTATGTCTTGGTTTAAGCGCTACGATTTTGGACCGTATTTTTGCATCACGGTTTATTAGTGAGATTAGCCTATAAGAGGCGCATTTTCTTGGATCCTGTGTGTTGTGTCAGGCAGGAATGCCCCCTCTAAAATACCATCGTACAGTTTCACTAAGTGTGGCATAAGCAAAGCATAACATTTTCTTATACCATTCCATGGGAATACTGTCTGGGCCTGGTGTCTTCCCAGCAGGGAAAGATTGTATGGCCTCTAGGAACTCTCCTGCTAATATCAATCTCTCTAGTCCTAAACTGTCAGTGGCTTTTAATGTGGGAATGTCGATGAACTGTAGTTATTCTGTTATTTCAGCCTATCTTATTGTAAGTTTAGTTTGATAGAGGGATGTATAGTGTTGCTAAAGGCCTGTCAAGGATTAGGTAGGGGGCGCTGTAGAGACTGAAGGGAGAAGGCAAGTCCTTTAGGCAAGGACTGGCTGTGTCCACAGAACAGAAAGGGAAAGGCAGGAACAGGGAGATGAAAGCGTAGTCGAACTGGAACAGGTGCAGAGTGAAGCAAGACGGAGCGGGCGAAGGTCAAGACCAGACTGGACAGGACGATGAGGGTGTAGATCGGGGGACAAGACAGTGAGAGGACAGGATACAGACTGGATGGGGCAGGACGGTGTGGGCGTAGATCAGATCAAAGTGGGGATAGAGTGCAGAGGGAGACTAGAGCAGAAGGAGACTAGAGTGGATAACGGGAGAAGACTGGAGAGCAGCATAGCGGGAGAGGACTGGAGAGCAGGAAAGTGAGAAAGGACTGGAGAGCAGGATAGCGAGAGAGGACTGGAGAGCAGGATAGCAGAGGGAGACTGGAGCAGAGGGAGACTGGATAGCAAGATAGCAGAGGGAGACTGGAGCAGAGGGAGACTGGATAGCAAGATCGCAGAGGGAGACTGGAGCAGAGGGAGACTGGATAGCAAGATAGCAGAGGGAGACTGGAGCAGAGGGAGATTAGGGAAGCAATAAGACAGGGTACAAGGCAGAGCAGGTCAGTAAGCAGGAACCGGCAAGGTACAAGATGAAGTCAGTGAAAGGTACAAGGTGGAATAGGCAAGGGTCAGATCAAGGTCAAGGCTGGGAAGGTAAAGCAAGGGTAAAGGGTAAAGGGTAAAGGGTAGGGTAAAGCAAGACAAGACTAGACAAGGACAGGCAGACAAAGGCAATAATAAGGGAAAAGGGGCAAGAGCTTTAACTACCTAGTTAGGAGCGCTGCCGTAATACTAGGGAGAAACAATGTAATGCTCTGGAAAGGAGTGTTCTAAGTGCTGCCCTTAAATAGGGAAGAGTCAGCCCTGATTGGCAACTAGGCAGCAGCTGGGCTGGGGCTGTAGAGGCTAAACAGGCTGCAGCTGGGCTGGGACTGCAGAGGCCAGGTAACACATAGCGAGCAACCCTTCAGGCTGCTCACCTGGTCAAATGGTCATGGCACCGAGCCACAAACCCAAAGGTCCCTGGCTCAAATCTCAGCAATACCTGACAAGGCCTTGTGCAGATACGTGATTATGGATCCATCCGCTTTTCTAATGACTGGAATTGCTGTGCTTTATCCTTACTTAACTGTGGTAAAAATCTGCCACACTTGTCACACCACTCCAGAATATTTACAGCATGGTATAGGGTGGATTTTTTTAACTTGTTCGTTTGCACCACCAACAGTTGTGCTTGTATGTTTTTGTCAGTCAATGTTTGGGGGTTGGGGTTTTCTGCATATTTTTTTTCTGAGAAGGTTATCGCTCTCATTAGATAGTCAATTTCAAAGTTGTATAGAGAGTTTAAGTGTGTAATGTGTGACATGTATTCAACTCATATATACAATAGGGCATTACATTTGCTGTAGGCATTACACTTGCTGTATTCCTTTGAATGCTGATATGGAGTATGTCAAGGGAATTTTTTTTACCATAATTACTGTCATTTTCATTTCCTGGAGGCACGATACGCTTTTAAATATAAAAGGAATGTGCTTAGAAAAGTAGTGTTTCATGTGGATTCATTTTTGCCCATCTATTCCAATGTCTGCTGCCTCTTTTTTCAGGTTGTGCAGGAAGGGGCAGTAGTAGCCCCTTCCTGCACAACCTGAAAAAAGGAGAGGAACCAATCAGCAGCTAGGCTGACCTGATAGGAAACTGAAACCTCTCATTACTTGTGTTACTGCAGGGCTCTGATTATCCCCTTCCTACTGTGCTTCTGGGACTGTTAGGATAAGCCCATCCCTCATTTGAAAAGAGATGGAAAGAGACCGTAGCAGATCTATAGGGAGCTCCAATAAAGGGGACATATTAATTATTTATAGGGATGCACCAAATCCACTATTTGGGATTCAGCCAAATCCCCGAATCCTTGGTCAAAGATTCAGCCGAATACCAAACCGAATCCGAATCCTAATTTGCATATGCAAATTATGGGCAGGAAAGGAAAAAGTGGAATAAAATCTTCTTTTGTGACGTAAAGTCCCGTGATTTCCCTACCCCCCCTAATTTACATATGCAAATTAGGATTCGGATTCAGTTCTGCCAGGCACATGTATTCGGCCGAATCCTGCTGAAAAAGGCAGAATCCCGAACCAAATCCTGGATTCGGTGCATCCCTAATTATTTATCCTATATGTCTCCTTAGGATCCAAGCAAGCAAATTTTGCAGGCCCCTCATCTGCTGAAATGGAGTTTGCCATATTCCATTACCTGTCAGTAAATTAAATCAATGTGTTACTGCACCATAGATATCATAGAATAATTCCTGTCTCCTTCATTTCAATCTCCTATCATTGCGGTTTTAAAACATGGCAAAATGCAATGATAATAATAACCCTGTGTACATGGCCTTATAACTTATTTTATTTGAATTAAGAATCCTGTGGGTTTGCACATAGACTTGGGGGAAATTTCCATGTCACAGCAAAGAATTAGATGCATGTGGATGAACAGTCAAATTGTTTCATATTAAACTTTTAATGAATATTTTGTGTTTTATGTCCCTCCAGTTTCCCTTGCCATCGATTACAGATCATTATAATTTTCCAGAATTTAGTTCACAGCTGCTTCCTATTTCTTGTGAAACAAGACGTAACTCAGTGACCTTAGTAATTAAAGATAACATTAAATGAGTTATCATGTTTGTCTGCTTAATTACTAATTCACATTAACATTTGCAAATCTGTTTTCCAAAATGCCCTTCAATATTATACTAGATTTTAACACAGAGAACCTACAGTGCATTACTTTATTTGTATCCAGAGCGGAATAAAAGGTGCATAAAGTATAATTACTTCATTTTTTAATATAAGCACACAAATGCAATACAATAAAGTGTAATTCATCAGCGTGACTCATAATGCGTGGAGAAAAAAAATCTGCCGTTGTGATCATCAGCTAACTCATGAAGTGTCAATTCAGAACTACTCATTAGAGACTCAGTATAGAACACATTCAAATAGCTGGAACTACGCCACAGGACATGATTTGGGTCTCTGAAATATTTATGCCATTTACCTGGCTTATATTGGAAATGATCTTGTAAACATTCCAATTCAAAGAATTATAGGTTAATATGAGGATTATAAAAATTCGTTTTTTTACTTAAATAACTCCTGGTTCACTGTAGATAAATATACATCTTTATATTTTTTTGGCTTTATTCTGGAAGGAATGGAATATTTATTAAAATACATACCTACATTATATAGAAGGTCCCTATTTCAACTTATACATTAAGCCACAGTTATCCCAATCTTATGTTATGCAAGATTTAATAAAGGTGCAATTACAACTGTGGAAAAAGTAAAATGTAAAAGTCAAAAAGTCTGTATTGGACATCTGTAAAAATTAATTATAGTAAACTGTTCTTTTCAACATAAAGAGTGATTTTAGACATAACCCCCCCATATGTAATAAATTCTACCTGCTGATTGATTGTGCTGGGTTACTTAAGCCCCTGGACAAATTTAGTGCCTTTTATTACAGCACCCTCAAAGAGAATTTTATTTTAGACATTTTAATTATTCACTTTTAAATATTATCTTACAAGTCCACCTCCTCACACTGGAAGTAGCATTGCTTAACGTATTACCTGTGGTACCAACTCAGATGTTAAAGCACTATAAATAGGGACACGGCAGGCTGGAATGTTGTAGTAAATTGTTGAGGAAACAATATAAGCCAAGTAGGAAGTCATCCAGGCAAGGTGCTATAAACATGTATAAGGACCCATAAGGTAGTCCCTATGATTTCACATCCCTATTCCCTAATTACTGGGCAGAAGCCCATGTATTTACATTTCTAATTTACATATACTGACCACTTCCTGTCACACTGTAATATATTGATTAGAAAAGGGTGGCACTTCCTCTCTTTGGTCTCACCTTCTAGTGAAAGTTGGGGAACAGGGACTCTAAGAACAAGGTTTAGTCAGTTGCAGGACTAGCTACTGTTATAGCATGTTCTAGGACATGAGATAGTCAGGGATAGCTACAAAGGGCAGTCTGGGAGGTAGGATCTTCTAGCCTAGGCGAAGGGACCACAGAACTGAAAAGGGATTCAGGATATATTCTTCTTCCTGATACATTTCTGCTGTAGAGATCTGGACTAGAAACCCTAGAAGATGCACCTCAAACCTACCAGACTATCTGCATAGTGGTGTCACAGATTATTGCTTTCTGTGACTCTAACTGACATTTTACCATACTACTTCATGTGCTTGTAAATATTCCATGTGGTGTCTAGAAAATAAAGCCTTTTATTGCTTTGTTTAGCAAGAACTTCTGGTGTTCTATATCTTTATATATTACACAACAGCAGGAGAGGTCTGGTTTCACAACCCCCTCACCATCATGCTTCCAATCTGGAGGAGAGTGTGACCTGTGCTCTATCTTAACTAGCTGGGAAGGCCTGCTTAAACCAATATAGGGATACAAAAGCAGTAGATTAAGGTGAGCTGTCACTCTAACAGGGCATGCTTGCAAAATTATTTGATGGCAACACAGCTCCAATTTTCACATGAAAAATCATACCAATATTTTTTTTCTCACTAAATTGTATCTGGCCCTATATTTTTTAAAAGCTTTATACTTTTATACATAAAATAAATACAGTTTCAACCTGTCTATTGTGTGCAGTGGGACCTTACATAACAAGCCCAGCTTTAGTAAGGCAGTTTGGCTGATTTTGACCATATCACCCAAACATCTGGGCATGTATGGTAACTCGGGGGACTGTTTAGGCCCCAGACTGTTCAAATGATAATGATGTGCTTTTCTTTGCAATTTATATTTAAATATACACAGTATAACTTTTTGAATATCCAGAAACATGCTCTTTAAAAAGCTCTAAATTATATAAAGATTTCATCATGATTCTTATTTAATCATTTTTTTTTAAATAATTTCCTGTTTTTGTAATTATAAAACAGTTACCTTGTACTTGATCCTACCTAAGCTGCATGGATCCATATTGGTGGATAAACAATGCAACTGGGTTTATTTAGTATTTAAAAGTTTTTTAGTAGACATGAGGTGTGGTGATCCAAGTTACAGAAAAAGCTCTTAACTGGAAAACCCCAGATTCCAAGCATTCAGCATTAAATAAAATATACCTGCATTGTATATATGCATTATTGTCAACTCAAAGAACCACATAATCTGAAAAATGTCACTACAGCTGCTACATGCTTCTTCTTAATAGAAAAATACGTGTACTGGTTATTTTTATATTTTTTGGATCAAAATGACTACTCACTTAACCACTGGGGGTTTTAGTGATGAAGTGAAGCAGTAGGATATTCTACTTTTACTGTCTTCTTATATGAAAGCTCAAACAGAGAATTAGAAAGTTTGCCAAGATCACAGAATAAAAGATTTTTTATAAAAGAGACAACAGGAGATCTTTCTTTTCTTTTAAATTATGTTAAACAAACAGATGTTGATTGATTCAAGATGGTTATAAATTGATGGCAGTAAACTTTTTTTCCCCAAACACAGAATAAAACAAATATGTGTAAGAAAATATTTCCTTAAATTTAATATGTATTCATCTTTTAAAATGCACGAAGGAGCTGTGAGATAAAATATTCACTACAGGAAGAGTCAAGATCATCATGTATACTATAAAAGGGATTTTGGCATGCCTGCTGTTGGCTCCCTACATCTATTTAGATTATGTTACATACAATAAATATCAAGTGATTTGGAAATAAAAGTTCTGAATATCTGTAGAATCTGGATTTTTACATTTATTTTACGTAGAGATTCAGTTACCCTGGATTTACTGTTAGCATATTACAGACACATCTAAAAGCAGTGTGTGCATTTATGGGGGAAACTTGCAGAGACTGGATCACTTGAAACAGTATCCATCAAAAGCTAAATTATAAACCCCCTTCAGTAGAAAAAGTAAGGACATTTCACCAAACAAAATTGATCTCCAAACATTTTTTTAAAATACCATAAGGATGGCTGTATCACTGCAGGCTTTCTTCAAATATCTTACAGAGAAGCAAAACCAACCAAAATACTCCAAAAGCGAGTCTTGGTAAAATGTTCCTATGGATAACAGCTTTCCTGATATCCCACTGGATGATGGGACACTTCGGATCACCATAAGTAAATCAGTATTTATTTTATGAATTATCAAACATTATTCATACAGATAACAGCAATTCAGTGTTAGATTAACCAACAACTATGAAGTAGAATATAATCTAAGCTATTTAATTTTATATTCCATTCATAAAATAACTTAATTCTAGGCTAGCAAATTTATTAACCTTGTGTGCCTCTTTCTCAGGGGCTGATTAATCATTATGCGTAACTGGGGTTCTGGCCATATGATGTAAAAAACATAAATTATATATTAGTCTTGCATGTCTTTTCTTCCATGGATTGCATGACTTTTTTTTTCATTCAAAACTTGCCACCTCAAACCTGGCAAACTTGCACAAAGAAAAAAGTAATAAATACGCCCCTAAGATCTATTTCATATAGATCAATGACTAATAATAAATCCTCAGCTCAGTGTATATATATTTTGAGAGAAAGAAATGGAGAAAGAAAGGGTTAAGTCAAACAGCTGGTGATTATGTTAAGAATATTTTTTACTTAGTTTAATTGTTGTTCTAACCTTGGCACTTTTTATGCCACTGGGAATCCTCATTTACAACCCATGTCCAATTAAATATTTTCATTAGTGGATAGCCCATAAAGGAGTAGTATACTTTACCTTATTTGAGGAGATATTAATATGACCTGTCCCTTATTAGTATTCTGATTTAATCATACCCTCAGCACATTTTGTGTTTTAATTGTCATGATAGAATAGTTAATAAGAAAAATTGCATTTTTATTTTACTCTGAACATCTAGAATGATTTACAAAATGTTCTAATTACATTGTTATCTCCTGGAATACACACACATTTTTGCTTGTACGGTAGATTTAGAAAGGTTAAGTTATATTATGAAATAATCCATTTATCTCAAAGAATAAAACATAATTGTTTTAAAAATTCAGTACTATCCCCAGGTCAGTTCTTGATACACACCGAGGGGTAAATAACCCCTAATATAAAGGAGGAAGTCATGGAGGAAAATTAGTAGGTTGAAGCTTTATGGGTTGAACATCTTAGAGATTGGTTTGTAACGTGGAAAGCAAATTAAGTGTACAAGTATGCTTAAAGGGCATGCAAAGTCTAAAATAGAATAAACCTAGAAATGCTGTATTTTGTATACTAAATATAAACATGAACTTATTAATTTATGCTTTCAAAGTTGGCTACAGGGGGTCACCATCTTGTAACTTTGTTAAACATCTTTGCAAGACAAAGACTGTTCACATGCTCAGTGTGGTCTGGGCTGCTTAGGGATCATCATAAACAAAGCTGCTTGAGTTCTGCATGGCTGGGAAGTAAGGAGGGGGCTCCCCCTGCTGTTCATAAGTATGATTGTTTCCCTGCTCAGCAGTTAGGGACTATCTGACAATTCCTATCAACAGCAGTAAATGAAGGGAGAACTTCACTGCATACAGTCAGGTTTCTTTTTTAAAAGTATAAAAGTATAATGGAGATACAGTAGGTTTCTTTTTCATTAAAGAAAGTAAAAATGGGATTTTATTTATTTGCCTTTACATGCCCTTTAAAGATCCTGGAGACCCGGGAAATGGATTCCCTTGCAGAGTGTTTTTTCTTGTCTTGGGCTACAGCGCACCATCTGCTTAAAGATCCCTCATGTATTTGAGGGGAGAAGAGTTCCTGTTGCAAACAGAAAAGGCTGCTACTTTATTTACACTAAAGGGTTATTTTTCATTTTTATTTTTAAAAAAATGTGTCCAAATGTGCAACCACAAATCCCCCTAAAAGCATGTGTGGGAAAAGGGTCGACAAAATTGTGTGAGTCTTTTCTAATTGTCGCCCCAAAAAACTTGGCAAACAACCCAAAACCCTTAAACATCATGAAGGTAAAAAGCATCTTCAAATTGTAAAAAGGGACATCTGACATTGACTTTTATATAACTTTGACAGGTTTAAGCTGGAGTATTTTCGAATTCGAACTTTTAGCCGCTGTGGAGCATAATAAATCTTGAAAAATTCACATTTTTTTCTCTAAAAATTAATTTTTCCCCTTAAAAACGTCACCTGAAAAATTGGAGGATAAATTATTAGGCCCTACATAAATTATTTAAATTATTTGTTTCTTGCAGTTTTAGAATTTACAATCACAGCAAGCAGGTGGGTGCCATTTTCTTGGAAGTTTTATTAAGGTGATTTTTTTATGGTGTCCTAATGCCTATGATCATGGACAGGCTATACAAATATAGATTATGAGGAAAAAAGGGGGGTTGTGAGTACAGTGATATCTAGGAAGTGCTGAATGGAAAGTGAAAGTATTGGGGCAATATAAGATTGACAGCTCAAATGTGTAAATACATTTATAACAGGTATAGATGTTTTAATAAAAAAATTAATTTGGGTTTGTAGCTTTATTTTCAAAGTACCTAATTTTCTGACTAGGAGACAGGTCACTTTTAAAGAGCTTAGTTCAGTTTTAGCCAAGTTTCTGATTTTCTTAGACTAATTTTTATCTGGTATGCTGCCTAGGGGTTGGATGAAAGCTAATGAAATCCCAGTATTGCACAATGAATCATGATCTCAGCCTGACAATAACAAGCCTGTAAGTATAAGTAAGGTCTGTTCGTCTGGTTAATATTGTTTGGACATGGATAGGAGACTGCCTTAAGGACTGTGTACTGAGATGGTTGTCAATTGTACATTGTCTATCTGGAGTAGGTTTCTTAGATGGGTGTCACATATGGGATCCACATTTGTTAAAATGTTTTATTGACGACTTGGGCATTGCAAGTAAAGTATCAGTGTTTGCAAATGACACAAAACTGTACAGGCCAATCTTTTCCATCCTTGCAGCAGGATCTGGACAATCTGATGCTCTGGGCATCTAAGGATTCAATGTTGATAAATGTAACAGGGGATAAAAAATATGCAGGCCACTTATACCCTTAATAGGTTTACAACAAAACCATGATTGAGAACGACCTAGAGGTACTAGGATACTTGGTGGTAGTACACAATGCCAGCAGCTGACATATGCCTCATGTGTCTCATGATGAAAGACTTGCCAAGCTTACACTAGAGAAGCAGAGCTTAAGAGAAGATAGGGTAACTATGTACAAATATATACCATAGGAACCATACAATAAGCTCTCTGCTTTATTGACCAGAAGGTCTTTCCAGCAGATGAGAGCAGTCATTCAGATTAGACGAGAGCAGATTCCATTGTAATATTCAAAGTTTTTTTAACTTTAAGAGATATAAACTTGTGGCATTCTCTTGCTAAATTAGTTGTCCTGGCAAATTGAAAATGTTCTAAATAGGGATTTTCATTTTCCTTAGGATCAACAAGAAATTAAGTGTGTTTTATTTAAACCAAAAGGTTTAACTTAATGGATGTGTGTCTCCCCAATTACTATGTCACTAACCTCCCTGGCTAGCATAGAGCCAGACTCACTGCACTGGAATAGTGGAGCTGCTCAATTAAGTGACAATGTTATTAAACAAATATGTTGGTACTATGTAAGATTACTAAGGCAATGCCACATATGTTGATCTCATGCATGTTGCACACTGCATTTTTAGAGACAAAACATAATGTTGTATCAGTCTTCATTGTTACCTATGAGCATTGCGTCAACTCTCCAACACCAGTAGTTGTCACATTATTCTTCTCTGAAAGCCTTCATTGAATAGCTTACAGTAGAGAATTGCATTAAATCACTGGTAATTACACTTGAAGGCATATAAGGAATAATAGGGCATTTTTGCAGCTCTAGCCCTTACATATTTCAGCTATTTTGAAAATGGACCTAGTTATTTTTTAGGAACAAGGAAAAAAATCATAGATTGCTATATGCTATATATCCTAGCATATTATATAACATTCTAGCAGCTGTGTATGGAGCATTCATAGATTAATATTTTCCCTTATAATAATAATTATAACAATTTTTACTTGTCTGCATAGAAGCATTTTGACTCCTTAAAATGAAAAGGTTGCAAACATCCTCATAAACTGTTAAAGAGGCTCTACAGATATGAAAGATAAAATGGTTTATCTTTTCTGTGCCACTGACAAGTAAGAAAAGAAGCTTTTTTAGTTCTTTAGGGCAATGACAGTTTGAGCCCTTTTTCACCTTTGAGATATTGCATCTCCCCCAGTGATGACATAGGCAGAATGTAGTAAATTCCAATATACATTAAATTCAAATGCTGTAATGTATGTTTTCCCTCTTACTACATGCTACAGCACCATGTGAGTTGTCATTCAATGTGGGTGGTGCAAAGGTGAGGAAGGGGGTTCATGATTCCAGATATTCAGTGGCATTCAGCAATGAATAATTTAAAATACAAATATCCAACAGACACTGATATACAAAACCTTAATCAGAAAAAATATTCACTGAAACATACTCAATTGGTTGATATTTTTTTGATTCTGAAAGGGATTTACATTTTAAATTGCCAAAGTCACTTTGGATGCAATTAATATGCATCCATAGGGGGGACTTTGGCAAACTGACTACTACTTGAGAGATTTGAATCATTGACAGCATTTCTAAACAAAGCATGCCTTTCAGTTGTCTTTTGCTTTTCTCTATTTTCAGTCTTTTTGCAAATAATTTTTCTTTCTACCAATAAGTTACATTCACAGTTTTCATTCACAATTACATATTTATATATAGTTTAGCTTTGGGTTTCTTCTATTCAATCCTTAAACGTATTCAGTTTCCCCATAGTATATTCCCCAAATAATTTTGATTTATGAAAGAGCATAATTCTAAACACTCCTGTGATTTGTTCTTTATTTGCATTAGTTATAAGTATAAAAATATTTATCATTTGTGTGCTAGTAGATATCTTCCCTAGTGCATTTGATAATTGGGTACAAAGGCTTTCCTACAAACTTACCATAACAGACATTACAAAATGTGGATGTACATATTCCCCACTGATTCATAATATAGTCTCCCTGACTCCCTGACTTTAATCATTTGGCTTCAACAATAATTTGTGAACTGTAAACAAAGAAACGTCCTACTCAATTTAGATTTTGTAAAAATGACAACATTGTTTCTGGCAAATAAATTTTTGCTCTGCATTACTGCAAGCATTGCTAATCTTGAAAACAGAAACACAGAAACAAAAGGAATACACTACACGATCAGATCACCCTTATTAATTAATTCTTCTAAATCTTTTTCACACAGGCACTACACCACTGGTTTATCATAGGCATGACCCATCGGAAAAATAAACTAAAACAATTACAATCAAGGTTACACAAAAACACAAACATTACTCTTTAATTTTTAAAATTTCCCTTTTCCTTAAATGAAGACATTGTCATGAAACACATCTACATTAAACACAACCCATGCAGTGATAACAACCCAACATTTTTGGGCCTATCTATGAAACCTGTAATTTTTCTGGTCGAGTTGTAAAGGGAAACATTCCAACTTTATTATGCTCCGAAGCTGCTAAAAATCTGAATCCAAAATACTCCAGCTAAAATCTGTCAAAGTCATGTAAATGTTAATGGCAGATGGTCACTTTAACAATTGGAAGATGTTTTTTGCTTTCGTGATTCACAATAGTTTTGGACTGTTTGACGCTCGTTGTCACATATGGTTTCCCAAAACCCAGAACAGATGGCAAGGTTCCAATCATGGCTCACACTGCCATGTTTTAAAGTAAGAGAACCAAGGCGAGAGTTCTGGGCACACAAGGGAAAAATAACGTGCAACAAGGGTTAGAGCAAAGCATAGTCGTAGAACAGACCAGGTTCAAAACCAGACAGTGCAGTATGAAATCAGGAACCAGAAACATAATCAAGTCCAAACCGGGTAATACCAAACAGTAACAGAGTACCAAATCAGGATCCAGAAGAATGGGCAGTAACAGGCCAAGGTCAGTACAGGCAGCGAATCAGCAGAATTCAGGGAAAAGCAAGGGTCAAAAACAAAGAAACCAGACTAGAAGTGCATTCAGGGATGGCAGACACTGTGTGCTGAACAAAAAAGGATGCACGCATCAAACCCTGAAGCGGCATATGGCACATACTACTAGAAAAGTATATGACAAGGAGACTATTCAACTGACCCTTTGCTTTCAGCCATCCCATTGGACCCCATTGTTACATACCTTAATGCAACACCAGGAGCCAGAAATGGTGTAAAATGACCACATAATTTATCCACATTTTATCAAATAAATAGGACCTTGCCAGCCTCACCCAAGACAATATGCAAAGCCAGAATTCTACAAGGGATTGCTACTATGGCATTATATCGACCACTGACTAGAAGGCTGCTTTAACCTAGAGAGAGGATGGCCTCCAAATCTCCTACCAGCAGGAGCTGCATCTCCCACCATGAGAGAAGTTCAGCAGCTCTGCTGGTGAACCTGAATATGCAGTGTCTTGATGATAGGAAATCCAAACTGGCTGTACCCTAGCACAAGCAGTAGTAGCGTGACGTCTGTATCAATCAATCCACTGTGCAGTTCCCTAGCAAGGTCCTACTGCTGCTGTGACAAATAGTACTGAAAATACATTATCATATAGCCAGAGGAAGGCAAAAAACCCAGCCCGAAGCCAGTGCCAATTATGCCTCAAGAGGAAAAAAATTCATTCCTGACCCCAGTGGCAATCGTAAGCATTCCCTCAAGCATCTGACATTCAGTTAATAATACCATGCAGACTCTCATGTACAACAGTACCGAAACCACAATATAACAGTGCATGCAGGAAAACATCCACATTCGGTTATTAATAGATAATATGAGAACATAAAGAAGAAAGAAATTCCGGGCATTTAAAAGAATATGCAAAAAAGGAAAGGGTGGGTGGTATGTTTCTACCTGCTCAGAAGATAAGGAAGTGAACTGCTTCTTCCCCTGATTTCACCTCCCTCTATTTCTCTACCACCAGCCCAGGTTTCCCTGCCTAACTCATTCCTTTTCATCCAATAACAGCTACATCTAATTCTGCCAATCTTTAAACATAAACCAGTGTAATCTGGCTGCTGGTCATTCGGATCCCTTGTCATGCAGCCCCTGTGTTTATAGCTCCAGGGCTTTCCTTTATTATGAAAATGGTTTATTTAGATGAAGCAGGGCTTTACATACCAGCTGTTTTATGAAATATATTTTTATAGAGAACTACATTGTTTGTGTGGTATAGTCAGGGATGCCCCAGCCCCCAAGCTCCACCCCAGACCCAAGCCCCACACCAAATCCCACACCACAGTTAAAATACCACACAGACATCAGCGCTAAAAATGGTAAAATCCCCCACACACAAGTTATAATAAGCCATTGATGGCCTTACAAGTTAAAAAAACTGTGGCGCCAGGGCCCCCCATAAAGATTTAAAAAAATCATTGGTGCCAATGTCCCCCTTACAAAAAACATTGGGGCCCCAGAAAATATCTTTTTTAAAAAACATTGGTGTCAGGGGCCTATACAGTATAAAAATAATACATTGTTGGCTAGGGGTTTAATACAATAAAAAAAACACATTGGTGTGAGTAGAACTGAACTTGTGGCTTCAGGACTTCAGCTCCTTTCAAGGCTTTCGGGTCTTTTTGCGGCTTCGGGACTTTAACGTCTGCTCCTTTTGTGGCTTCTGGTCTTTTTGCGGCTTCAGGACTTCAGCTTTGGCTCCTTTTGTGGCTTTGGGTCTATTTGCAGCTTTGGCTCTTCAGGACTTTGGCTCTTCTGTGGCTTAGGCGCTGTCAAGGGGGCCCAGCAATTTCCTTTAGGCCCCGGCTAAGTACGATAGTACCCCCCCTGCCCCCCTGATAGCTGCCCTGGGAATAGTTTTCTTTTCAGGAAAGAAGGCAGCAAATGTTGTGTATGCTGGTTATAGTGCATTTCTCTCTGAAAATCAGAGTAAAATGATTCTTTCCAGACATTGTTCAGAAGAACAGCATACTTTTACTAAAAAGTTGATTGAAGAGGGGATAACATATAAAGAAGTGCAGAAAAATGCTCAGCTAAAATTATCTCAAATGGTTTAAATGGCAACCAATGATCAGCTCCAAAAAGATGAGTACTGTGAGTACTGTTATAATTAGAAGACGCCTATGAAAATCCAAGCTATCGGCAAGAAGTCCCCGCCAATGCCCAATGTTGACAAAAAGACATGCTGAAGTGGTTTTTGGATTCTATGAACTAATGAAAGCAAGAATGTTCTTTTTTGGTATAGGGGCTGCAGACAAGTTTGTCAGATTGAGGTTGTGAAATGGCCAACCCAATCCCGAGATTTTAATCCAATAAGAAACTTGTGGGGGTGATATAAAAAATGCTGTTTCTGAGACAAAACCAAGAAATGCAGAAGCAGCGGCATAACTACAGAGGAAACAGACCCTGTGGTTGCAGGGGGGCCAGTAGGCATAGGGGCTAGGCTTGGGCGAATTTGACCCATTTCGCTTCAGCAAAAATTTGCCACCGGGAAAATGTCGCCCATTAAAGTTTATGGGCGTCAAAACATTTTTGACACGCATCAAATTTTTTTTACACATGACGCCATATAAATCTATGGGTGTAATTTCCGCTGCAAAACAAGGCAAACAAATTCGGCCATCCCTAGGGGCCCCATGAGTTCCTCATTAATATATCATTTCAATAAATATTGGCAAACTCTAGACATTTTGGGGGCCCCAAAATAATTTGTTGTGGGCCCAGCAATATCTAGTTATACCATTGTGCAGAAGAATTGTAGAATATTTTAACAATTGCGAGAAGTTGGTTGACTCCATGCAACACAAATGTGCAGCAGTTCTCAGAAGCAGTGGTTACACAACTATATATTAGTTCAGTGATTCAAAGGAAAGCAAAATCTTGAAACTTATCAGTTTATACAGTAAATATTTATGTTTGTAAAGAAGAATGCAGACTCTGCATTCTTTTTTTGAACAGCCTAATGTTCCCATTTCTTCACTGTCTATAAAGAAATAGTAAACATTTGTTACATTTTTCTTCATATTTTGATTTGAATAGAATGTGCAGCATTCCCAATGCATATGCGTGTATGGAAATAAAAGCTATTATAAGGATTTTGAGCTTTATTCACTTTTTTAAAGACACTGCTATTATTCTAAACACAGCTGTAGCTTTCCTCTACTGATCGCAACCCAGAGTTCTTAACTAGGGTCTCTTCCTTCCTGTCTGCTATCTCTATTTGGATGTCACAATGCTATCTTAAAGGAGAAGAAAAGGCAACTTACACTTTGGGGTACCAAAAGTTAGGCACCCCCAAGTGCCTATATTTACTTACCTGTCAACCCGGGGGTTCATCCAGTGAGCACCACAGAGTGATCCACTTCCTGCTTCTTCAGTTTTCAAATGTTCCTGTCAGACGCATGCGTAGTATAGCTTTCTTTTTCATTAGCTTCTCACTTTACTGCGCATGTGCAGGCTATAAAAGACCAAAGGAGCAGGAAGAGGATCACTCCTTGGTGCTTGCTGGAAGAACCTGGGCCTGGTGCAGTTTTCTCCTGATAGGAGCACCTATCAGGTGTTAAGTAAGAGAATATAATCACTTGGGGTGCCTAACTTTTGGCACCCCAAAGTGTAAATTGCATTTCCTTCTCCTTTAAATTAAACCTCTCTAAAATGGAAATGGTTCTCTTTCCCCCCACTACCAACCTGTAACATCCTAGAAGTATCTATCATAGTTAACCATTCCACTATCACCCCATCTCCCCAGGCCCGGTGCCTTGGGGTTAACCTAGATTCACCCTTGTCCTCAATCCAGTCCAGTCACTTATTAAATCATGTTATTTTCACATCCACAACATATCCAAAGTATGATTATTTATCATACAAGATGCCACCAAAATTCTTATTCATTCTTTCATCCTATCATGTCTAGACTACTATAACTCTATTAATTTGCCTACCCCTCCAGAGACCTCTCCAGTCCATAATGAATACTGCTGCCAGACTTATATACCTCCTCCTCCTCTGCTATGCCACTCTGCCAATCCCTGCACTGGCTTCCACTAACTTTCAGAGTAAAATTCGAACTTGTGACCATGACAATCAAAGCAGTTGATAACATTTCCCCACCCTACATCTCTAGATACTTACCCAAATGTTTACTATGTTCCTCCTCAGACCTGTTCCTTGACTCTTCTCACATTACCTCCTCACACTCTCGCAATCAAGACTTTGCAAGGACCGCACCCCCATCTCTAGAATTCTCTCCCACAATCTTTCCAACTTTCTCCCAATCTTTCTGCTTTCAAAAGATCTCTTAAAAGACAATTATTTAAAGAAGCCTACCTTCATTCTGTTTAGATTATGTTTGCTTTGGTCTTGCCCACTCCCACACCTTGTGTCTCAATCCCTTCCCCTTTTAAATTTTAATCTTTTGTGCACATGACCTTCTTCACCTTTTGTATTGATCACTGGTCGCTATGCATGTAATTCTGTATGTTCTATGTACGTAAATGTATTCGCATGGTAGGTGGTTTAATAATGAAGTTAAATCTGCATGTGACTATCATGTTAACAGGGAAATTCTAAAATAGGGGGGTTGTGGGTGCACACCTGAGGCCAATTTCAAAACGTTTAGAGCCCTGTCTTAATGATTCAAGTAAATATGCACGTGCATGTAATTTTGAAACAGGGTTTTTTGTTACAAAGTTATGATCATAATATTGATAAGCCACCATACCATGTCAAGGTAATACCCCACATGGTGGTCCCTAACTTATTTACCTCTAATCATAGTAAAAAAGGAATTTTACCTCTCTGTTTAGTAACAATTCTTTATATAAACATCTCCTGTGCTTTGGTTTCAAACTGTGTGCTAAATCCTCCTCCGCCAACTTTTTTTTTTTCTAAAATGGGCGTTAGTTTAGGCAGTCTCTCCCTCTTAAAAGCCGCTCAGCAGTTGGCGGGGGAGGATTTAGCACATGTGGGGTTTTACCTTGATGTAGTACAGTGGCTTATCAATATTATGATCATAACTTTGTAACAAAAACCCTGTTTCAAAATTACATGCACTTGCATATTTACTGGAATCATTTAGACAGGGCTCTAAACTTTTGAAATTGGCCTCAGGTGTGCACCCATAACCCCCTCAGTTTTGTATTTGTATTTGCCGGAAACTTTGGCTAAGCGCATGTGGTTGTTGCACCCTCATACCCACCCCTTTATACTTTTGGTGGTCCTTCTCACCTTTTGAAAGTGCCTTGGTTTGTGCAATCTCTCTCTTAAAAGCCATAAATGCTAGCAGCATGGGAGGATCTAGCCGTGAAAAAACAAACGTCCCATTAGTCACTTTTCCATTACACATACATTACACTTATTGCGTTCTTCATTTAGTTTTTCTTTACACACTTTCATTCTATGCATACATTCATACACATTACCAAATACACACACACGTTCCCCTTTTCACTACCACACACACTTTCACATTTCACTTATACATGTATACACTCTATTGTGCAACTGCACATATCACTCCACTTTGGTTTTAATTACACCACTTAATTCTTTTTTTCTAAAATGGGCGTTGGTTTAGGCAGTCTCTCCCTCTTAAAAGCCGCTCAGCAGTTGGCGGGGGAGGATTTAGCACACAGTTTGAAACCAAGGCACAGGAGATGTTTACATAAAGAATTGTTACTAGACAGAGAGGTAAAATTCCTTTTTTACTATGATTAGAGATAAATAAGTTAGGGACCACCATGTGGGGTTTTACCTTGACGTGGTATGGTGGCTTATCAATATTATGATCATAACTTTGTAACAAAAAAACCCTGTTTCAAAATTACACGCACTTGCATTTTTACTGGAATCATTTAGACAGGGCTCTAAACGTTTTGAAATTGGCCTCAGGTGTGCACCCACAACCCCCTCAGTTATGAACAGGAAAATTCTAGCCTGCATCAGTAAGATATTTGCATGTGCCTGGCTGAGGGTTAGGGGGTTAGGCAAATTTAAGGAAATCTGTATTCACCACTCATCTGTTTGGTTTTGTAGGAATAATTGCATGAAAACTGTAAAGCAAATCACAGCACTGTAAGTAACATAGAACCTACAAACACAAATGCTGAATGTTTATTGGTTATTGACTTTATTTGTCAAACTAGCATGGAGATTAATATTAGAATCTGCTATGGGTATTAATAAAAGTATGTGCCATTTATGCAATTGGCATGCGAAAGAAACACCCTTTGAATGAGAAAAAAACATCAACATTAACATCAATGTATTTTGCTTGAAAAAAAGAAAACAAATGCCCATTGGCTTCATAATTTTTCAACAAAGGAAAATGGGAAAAGATCCACTCAACACGACTTAAAATCTTTCTGAAATGTACAGACAAGGTTTTCTGTTATTGATGTACATGTAGAAATGACTGGAAAAGTACTTTAGCTCAGAATTATAGTCAACAATGTTTTAAGATAATGGGCCAGATTCATTTTGATGAGAAAAAGGTTTATCACGTTAAAAATCACAGATGAGATCAATTTGAGATGCAATTCAATACAGAAAAACTCTCACAGTCCATCAAGTGAAAACTCTATTGAAGTCAATAGAAAAAAACTGGAACTGAATTAGGTGAAAAGTTTTTACTCCTCAATTTGAATTTGAATTAAATTGAATTTGGCCCATTATGGGGACATTTAATAAATGATGAAAAGTACATTAAAAAGAAGTAAAGTGTGCATTTCACAATGTAATTGTCTTCAGTTATCACATTTGAATTGTAATTGCACATATAACACTTTTTAAAGATGTTACACATTGTGATTTTATTATTATTGCCATTATTACAAAATGGTAAAATGCACACCGCCCCCCCCCCCCCCAAGGTCAGATGGCCACTAAATACTTTTTACAGGTTACTAAATAAAATACTAAAACTACTACAGTACTAAAATTATATGCAAACTCCATACCAGTTTTCAATATGTTTATGCAATTGGAATTTCAAGAATTCAACACTTCAGTATATCTGCCACAATGTTTAAACACAGTTTTATTACGTTTGAAAAAAATTGAAGGGTTGATGCCAGAATATCACAATTCCAAAAAATTCTAAATTATTTTATGGCAAGGGAAACAGTTTTGAAAATCCTGACTGCACATGTCAAGCAAAGATAAACTGTATCAAGAAACACAACCAGTTGTTGCAAGTCAAAGCTCGGTGACAGAAACAATCACATTTCTTCTAAAAAGCTTAAAATAACAAATGCAGTCTGGAAAAAAACAAATATTCGTGTTTTGTGTAGTACCCAAATCTGTTAAAAAGCTGTAAAATTAATTTGTGATAGTCATCTAATATTAATCCCTTATAACCAATTAGAATAAAATTGCACTCTTGCAATGAACAGAATAGTGTTCTGAAAATAGTAAATGTTTGGATGAGCTGTAGCTTAACCTGTCCAATGTGGGTTTATATTGTCTAACTGTTCAAAATTCTAGTTAATCAAAAAATGCTTTAATAAACCATGTTTCAAGACAATGACACCCTACATACTGTCCTAAGGATTTCAAAGAATTTACATGAATACAACTAATTCGTTCCCTCTTGGTAAACAATGTATCAGTTGCAAAAATCAGTGGAAGGGGATAGTTCTAAGATCACTAGGTTCCAATCCAAAACAAATTTTATAACAGGGCTCATAGAGATTTCCTGTCTCCCAAAAATGTTATGATTTCCCTTCTAATAATCCCAGATGCAAACTGTGGTAAACCCTATTAAAGGTTCAAACAGGGTAGTGGGACTTCATGTCAGGCATCAATATGATGTTGTTTTCTTACATACTGGATATCTGTTGTATTTGTTGTGTTGTATCTGTTGGTATTGTCAATTATTGTGTAAATCTATGCACACCTCACAGCCCTTCCACCCAATATTAGTCATTATTTATGGCATTTATTTTTTAGTGGCCAATGTGAAATTCTACCCTTTTTTGCTACAGCTTTGGGTTTTTGTGTTGACTTCCCAGCACACAAAATATCAACTTACTGCATTTTAGAATAACTAGAAGTTATTTATTGCCACATCGAAAACTTTTTAGGGTGATTTTTGGCACTGATGATCTTTTTCACTTCTTGCATATCAACAGGCCCATTATACTACTAGGTTTAACAGGAGCCACTGAATCTGCAAGTACAATCATGAATGATCTACTTTAGGATCATAGATAATGACTGGCGTCTCTCATCAATTGATTTGGACATCTAGGAGTTAAGTCCCAAAATTTGGCAATGAAAATTGTCCTGGCTAAGTCAAACCACACATGGCTAGGCATAAAGATGTAATGTAATATTCTTCATTAAACTGTTGTGACTTTTGCAGACTATTGTAGGTAGTGTGTGGGGGCCATACCTTTATAATATATCTGCACAATATATTATATTATACAGTGTATATTTATAATAGGGAATATTGCTTAATGCTTGCAAATACACAAGGAGTATGTCACACAACTGCGCAAACAGTTGTGTCATTGTATTGTAAATAGATAACTTGCATTGCCAAGGGATTGCATGCTATTTGTTATGCTTAAACAACTATTGGGGCTGTAATGCATAAAAAAACCACTTCTTCTGGAGGACTGATTTTCCCAGGCCAAAGATGAAAGACCTCATGTGCTATATCTTGGCAGGATAATCTTAATAAATTGTTTCATCTCTGGAAACCTCAGTGTTGCATCCATTTACCTGGCTGTGGTAATTTGTGGAATCTATACTTCACACGCTATATGGATATATACATCTCTATAATATCACACAACAATAAGAAGGGACTAGATAATGCACAATTGAGTTCAATTTAAATGTCTCACAACCTTTCCCAAAGTACCTCAACCATGGACAATTAGTAGCCCTCCCACATAGCAGGTACATGAACAAGTCCATGTCCACAAACAGGAGTTTTCTTCTTGCCACACACAGGGGCCCCACACTTGTAGCCTTTCCAATATCCTCCCTTGGGTAGCTAACTCACTGGGGTGCTCCCAGAGGAAGACACACTGAAGATTACATGTACCTCTCTCTCTCCCCACAATAGTACTGGTCAACTATCGGGTGTCTAGCAGCTTGGCAGAGAACATGATTAGTTCTCTCTGTACATCTGCAGCTCCAGACCTTTCCTCCAAGCTGAAGCAGCACTGGATGAAGCAGAATCATGTCTCATTTCCTGGTTCTGGTTGGATGCTGCAGCAGGAGCGCCTTTATAACCTCTGCTGGACTACAGTGGTTTGGCTGCAAATACAGGCTCTTCCTGGGTCCTGTTCTTTTCCCAGATGTCCTCTGGGTTCCAAGCCAATTGTGGTACTACCCTGTCTGCAACCGGCCTTGGCGATGTCACAGGCAAACAGGGGGAAGGGTTCACTGATTCCCCTGCATTTATATTTGCAGTGAGCTAGCAACCAAATGTTATAAAATCCCCCCACAAAAACTCCCCACACAAAAACTTTTGCCTCTTTCTGAAGAAATTTGGAGCAGGGCTCTATTCCAACTTGATGTAAAGCTCTTCACATGTAAGGAGTGGAAGGAGGCAACAGTTGGTTGAGGAACATCTTTATTGCTTAAAAAGATAATGGGGAAAAGCTGGGAAGCAGAAGAAGAGTGAAAGAAAATCTGCAACAGAACAGCCTGGAACAAGGTCAGGGAGGACTCGGCAGGACAGAAAAGGATCAAGCTCAACTGGAAAGTCAAGGCTTCAGAACACACACCAAAAGTAACTAAGACAGAATAAAGAAAACTCTGGGAACTTCTATGACACTATGTCCAGGCAATTACCATTCAAGTAAAGTGCTGACTTGCTGAGCTGTGAATTGTCTTATTTGCCATTGCTCTGTGACCACATGAATTTATTATATCCCAACCTTTGTTGTGTATTCAGGCTAAACCTTTGACCCATGGGTGCACTGAACAACATTAACCCATGGTTAATGTTGTGCTAAAATCAATGATTGAAAAATGATTGAAAAATAAAACATATGCCTGTATGTGTTGAAATATAACAAACAGAAGTTGTTCCAATGCATCTTACTTAATGCAGAGAGGGTCTATTGTTGCTTAGCAATGTGATGCCATGTGTGATAACCTTGTGTGATTTTATTCTTCCTCTTCCTGTCTGTGCTGCACATGCAGTTCAGATCAGTACTCTGCTAACAGGATGTACAAAAGATATGTCTGCTAACAACATAAATGATTATTTTAAAACCGTATGTTTCCTGGTAGCCATTTACTTTACAAGAATGTAAACCAAATTAAATACATTTCTTGGTGCTCCATGACAAATTGCAAAATGAATTCCTCAATAGTAAAATATTAAATTAGCTATTTTGTATAATTTCTGCTAGCAATCCCTCTCCCACATAAAGTAAAGACTTACAGGGTGTCATTTAATTATCAGAAGTAACACGTACAAGGTGCATTGTAATAGGAACAAAATGTGCAAATTTTACACAAATATTGTAGCATATGGTACAGAATAAATTCATGACAATTTGACCCATTTCCAAAGTCCAAATTGGAGAAATGGATGCCAGTAGCCAGGTTTGCAACTTGCAATGAAGCTCTCACAACTGCCAGTCCAAATATCATTTAGCATGGCCAGGGCCGCCATTAGAAATCACGGGGCCCCGTACAACAAAATTTTTGGGGCCCCCTGGGCCCCGCCCACACTGACGACCAAGCTCCGCCCCATATCCCGCCCACATCGCAGTTAAAAGACCACACAGACATCAGCGCTAAAAAAGTAACCCCCCCCCACACAAGTTGTAAAAAGCTATTGATGGTCAGGGCCCCCTTATAAAAAAAATTGGGGCCCCAAAAAAAAAAATTAAAATTTTTTTTTTTTTAAAAACATTGGTGGCAGGGGCCCCCTGTTAAAAAAAACTTGGGGCCCCAACAAAAAAAATTTAAAAAAAACTAAAAAATAAACAAACATTGGTGGCAGGGGCCCCCTTCTAAGTTAAAAACAAATTGGGGCCCCAAAAAAAAAATTTGGAGAAAAAAAATTTTTTTTGAAAAAAAAAAAAATGGTGGCAGGGGCCCCCTTACAAGTTAAAAACAAATTGGGGCCCCAAAAAAAATTTAAAAAAAAAATAATTTTTTTTTGAAAAAAAAAAAAAACTGGTGGCAGGGGCCCCCTTACAAGTTAAAAAAATTTGGGGCCACCAAAAAGAAAATTAATTTTTTTTTTTAAAAAAAAACCCAAAAAAAAAACAATGGTGGCAAGGGGCCCCTTACGAGTTATAAAACAATTTGGGGCCCCAAAAACAAAAGTTTTAAAAAAAAGATTGGTGGCAGGGGCCTATAGAATATTAAAATAATACATTGGTGGCCAGGGGATTAAAAAAAAAAAAAACACAAACTGGTGTTCAGTAGAATTGAACTCATGGCTTCAGTACTTCAACTTCGCCTCCTTTCGTGACTTCGGGTCTTTTCACCGCTTCAGGACTTCGGCTTCGGCTGTTTTCGTGACTTCGGGTCTTTGCGCTGCTTCAGGACTTCGGCTGTTTTCGTGACTTCGGGTCTTTTCGGCGCTTCGTGACTTCGGCTTTTTCCGTGACTTCGGGTCTTTTCGTCGCATCGGCTTCGGCTTTTCGGCACTTCCGCATTCGGCACTGAAGAGGCAAGACGTACGGCTCGGGCACTCGTAAGGGGGGCCCGGATCTTCAAAAAAATGCAGGGCTGCCGGGCCCCCCTTCATGCCCGGGCCCGGTACGCTTGTCCCCCCTGTCCCCCCCTGATGGCGGCCCTGAGCATGGCAGTTGGAGCTTTGCTCTTTCTTACTGATTTTGTGTGTGAATGGTGTCACTTTTGGTGCATGGCATCAATAAGGTCAGTGCTGGCCCAAGTCGGTTGGCTGACTAGCTGCTTGCATGGTGAAAACAGCAGCAGATGAGGGGTGGTGATGTTGAAGCAGAGTGGGGAGAAGGTGGCATGAAGACCATGTGCAGGACTGTGGGACCTACACTAGGGGTTGATAGACAGAAGTGTTACATGCCAAGTACCCCCCCACAATGTTGTGCCTTAGGCATGTGCCCCTTCTGCCCACCCCTAGTTCTGGCCCTGAATAATGACATTCGATTAAGAATATGTATAGGAGATAATTATTTTAGTCAAAGTGTGCACACTTTGATTTTATATGTATTTTATCACTCTGAAGATACCTTTAAGCCTTCATTTTTGTTGATAAATAACAATGTATCTGTGCATTCTAAAAGAGTGTATAGTGCATATTATATGGAGACAGGTGTAGGTGAAGTAAATGTTATATTTTATTTATAAACCACCAAAACTGTATTCAGAGCTAAGCAAAGGGAAATAAATAAATAAAAACTGTGACATAGAGTTACACAATGACATAAATAATGTCTGGTGCTATTGCTAAAATATTAATATTTTCCCACCTCCTTGAAGTGAATATTAGGCTTCTGAAAATAGTGCTTTATTTATTTATATGGGATGTACAAGAGTTACTTTAAAACACCTGAAATAAATTTAAAAGCATGGGTAAACATAGAAGAGTGCTGCAGTTTATCATTGCACAGTAAATCATTTACTTTACTGCAGCATTTCAATGGAAAGCAAACTCAGAGGCTATATATTAAACTTACTTCTAAGTTTCATGTTTAAAAAAACCTTTTGAAGAGAAATTCTAGAGCATATAAAATGTAAGGGATTAATAATACAGCTCCGAACAAATAAAGTTGTGTTAATTGTTACTATGGATGGGTAAAGCACTAATGGGGAATGTAATAAAAGTCTGTAACAAACAAAATATTTTCAATGCAAACAAATTTTCTTTTGTGCAAATTTAATATCGCTTTTGCGAACTCTGCAACCTCTTCTGAAGAAGGTAGAAGGAAGCAGGTTTGTTTGCACCAGTGCGCAGTGAATGTAATAAAACTTCTAACTGCACAATTAAAATTCGCATTGCAATAACAGTTTAATGGAACAGTTCAGTGAAAAAATAAGAACTGGGTAAAAAGATATAGTTAGTTTGCCAAAAATTTAATTCATAAAGGCTGGATGTGTAGGATAACAGAACAGAACCCAAATTCCTGCTTTTTAACTCTGAGTTAGTCAGTGACTGTAAGGAGGGCCACATGGGACATAACTGTTTAGTGAGTTTGCAATTGGTTCTCAGCATGCAGGTCCGATTCAAAAGCAAACAGTTATGGTCCATATGCCCCCCCCTCAAGTCACTGATTGGTTACTGTCTGGTAACCAATCAGTGGAAGCCAAGAGAGCTGCAAAGCAGGCAAACTTGGAAGTTTTCAGGGATATGTATTCATGTGCAAAATCAACTGAGTTTGCCTGCACCCAACACAAGTGTTCCAAGTGCAGGCAAAAGAGGAGGCTAATGCATATTTCAGCAGGCCGATTTCCACTCAAACATAACTGAAGACTCCTTTGCAATTGTGTCAGTCAAGCTGAAATCCTTCCATAGGTTACAGTACTATTTTAATTTATAATCAGCCTATAGAAGAATCATGCCACCACAACCCAGTGTAAAGTGCCCAAAACATTGTGTATTCTTCTTGATATAATAAACCATAGGGGCTCCTGTTTTTGAATAGCTTTGGTGTGCAGGCTCTGATTTTCATGCGACAACTTTTTACTAATACTGACATGCTCCTATGTATTTTCATAAGACCATGTCAGTCTTGCTTAAAATATTTAGGCATTTAAATTGGAAAAATGTATTAAAAACTGTACCAATTGGGGGCGTGGCCTGAGGCTAGATGTGATCAGACGTACATTGCGCAGCTCTTCTCCCTGAGCCCTTATTATTCTGAGTTGGGCACCCTATTTGATTCCTACAACGGCTCTGGAAGACGGACAAGGGCACCCCTTACCCCAGAGACTACTAATGGGGCAAAATAGAGCCCAGAAACGGGCCTCTGTGGCAGCAGGGAAGCTGGGGAAATTTGCCCGCGAGGAGAGGCAAGATGGCGCCGACACTCCACCAAGCGCTCCCTCCTCACCAACCCCACCGGCAGATGATGAAACTACCCTGCTTGACATTTTGCGGGAGATCAGGGCATCAACGGCGGCGAGTGCCACACTGATCAATACTAAGACGGATGAGATCAAGCAGGATCTGTCTATAATTCGACAGGATTTACAGAAACTGCGAGAGAGGACGACGGAGGCCGAAAGGCGGATCGGCGCGCTGGAAGACACGTGCGGCCCAATAACGGAGCAACTGCGAGAGGTCCAGAGGCATGCCCACAGTAACACCGCTAAGGCAGATGACCTCGAAAATCGCCTCCGCCGCAACAACCTCCGATTCGTGGGCTTCGCTGAGAAGGTAGAAGGGGCCAAGCCTGAGGCCTTTGTTGAAACCTGGCTGGCGGAAGTGTTTGGGCGCGAGAACCTGTCCACCGCTTTCGCAGTGGAGAGGGCCCACAGAGTCCCGACGCGACAGGCCCCCCCAGGAGCTCCACCAAGACCCCTTATAGCGAGGCTTCTGAACGCCAAGGATCGTGACACCATCCTCGCACTGGCCCGGGGTAGAGAGTCCATCCGGTTCCAGTCGGCGAATATCTCCATCTACGCAGACTATTCGGCGGAGGTCCAACGGCAAAGGGCGAAGTTTCTGGATGTCAAGAGACGGATGAGAGCAGCCAAGATGATTTATGCAATGCTTTTTCCCGCACGCTTGAGGGTTACGTTCAACGGCTCCTCGCAATTTTTTTCCACCCCGAAGGAAGCTGACCTGTGGCTGGATTCCATCAACATACCGCCTCTTTAACCAGGCTGGCAGACCCATGGTTGGCAAGTACTTATATCTGTTATTTACTCCGAGGCAGCTATGTTTTAGGCCGCAAAGTTATATTCTTATTCTTTTTTCGCCTGGGGCGCAGTTGGGCGCTAAGCCCGGGAAACCTCTATCCCTGACAAGTACTATTGTCTGGCGTGATATTTTATTTTCCGCTGAAGGCCAGTTTACCTACGCATACCACAACTTTTTACTCCCCAGCTCCAGCAGTGGTGCCCAGCTATGCTATGCCACGTATGATATACTATCCTAGCTCGGGAGAGCAATGTGGCGCAATTGTTTGACATTCTTTGATTCCCTTTTTCTTTTTCATTTTTTTTGTCGATTCTGATCACGGTCCGCGTTTGGACTAAGTGTTAGTGCCAGTTCCATAACCATGATGTTTGGGTGTAATTCTACCCCCAGTTGGGGCCGGGGTGGAAGGGGAGGTGGGCTGGTTGGGAAACATAGGAAATCTATGTATGTTACTGTTAACTGCAGATATGTGGATAATGTATGCTCAGTCTTGTTATGTTTTGCTCAGATTGGTGGAGTAAAACCTGCCAGCAGTGGGAGGGAATACACAGACAACAGCACCTTCCCCAAAGTAAAATGGCGATTTATGTAACAAGCTGGAATGTGCGGGGACTCAATTGTCCCATTAAGCGCAGGCTCGTAATGGACTTCCTAAAGGCCCACAAAACATCCATTGCCTTTCTGCAAGAAACCCATCTCATAGGGACCAAGGGTAGGGCTCTTAAGAGACCCTGGGTTGGCTGGCTGTACCATGCTCCCTACACTACTCACTCATCCGGGGTGACAATTCTGGTTAACAAGTCGGTTCCATTCAGATTTGGGTCCATCAAAACGGATGGGAAAGGTAGATTTATTTTCTTGCACTGCTTCATTTATGCCTGTGAAATGCTCCTAATCAATATTTACATCCCTCCCCCTTCGACGTTGAGGTGTTACATATCCTGGCTGTCCACTTAACTAAATTCCCGCATGCAATGGTCCTGGTTGCGGGAGACTTTAATGAAGTACTAACCCCAGCTATAGACAGGGTAAGCAGAAGTGTAAAACCCCCCCTCAGCAGGCCCGACAGACCATTCTTGCTAGAACAATGACCTCTCTCTCCCTACATGACCCCTGGAGATCAGCTAACCCACACACCCCTCAATTCTCATGCTTTACGTCTTCGCACTCTGCTCTCTCTAGGATTGACCTGGCCTTTATTAACAACTCTTTAACACCATACACAGGTCGAGTTCAATATTTGCCTAGGGGGATCTCTGATCATGCACCCCTCAGGGTCCAATTGAATCTCCCTTACAAATTGGAACGCCCAAGACCCTCTATCAACCCTATTTGGCTTAATATCCTAGACAATAAGGCATCGCTAGATGGAGCCATTAAAGATTTTGTTCAGACTAACCTAACCCCCAACGTTATCCTCCCCTTTTGGGATGCCCTAAAAATATATATACATAACACAATCTCAGCAGAAATAGTTGCTTATAAAAAGCAGGCATTGGCTGCACAACAAGAATTGGAAAACCAAGCATTGCGGTTGGACTCGCAGGCGGCCTCTGACCCAACCCCTGAAAATTTGCAGCTGTTGAGCGAAATACAAGAGAAATATCTGCAGTGCCTGCGACAAAATGCACTGAGGAAACAGAGTTTCTCAAAAGTGAACATCTTTGAGCATGGGGAGGCCCCGGGCCGCCTGTTAGCCCTAATTGCAAAAGCTCATAATTCTCCCCCCTCCATACCTGCACTAAAAGACCCAGCAGGAGTGCTCCAAACAGAGCCTGACAAAATTAAAGAGCTACTAGTGAACTTTTATAGCGACCTATACGCCTCTAAAACTCAGGGCTCAACCCAAGATATCGATAATTTTCTCAATCCTTTAGGTCTTCCTACGCTACAGGAGGACTTTAGAGACTTTATGGACTCTGAGATCACTATCCAGGAAATTCAAGAAGCCATCGCCTCTTTTCCCCTGGGTAAGGCAGCGGGGTCAGACGGCATTCCGATTGAGGTGTATAAGAGGCACTCTGACACACTATCTCCCCTGCTTTTACGTTTATATGAAGAGGCGCTAAATAATGGCTTTTTCCCCCCCTCGCTTTATGAAGCAGCAATTATTCTCCTACCTAAACAGGGAAAAGACCCCCAGCTCTGTGAATCCTTTAGGCCTATTTCACTGTTAACCGCGGATGTCAAAATTTATGCCAAAGTTCTAGCCAGGAGATTGGGAAGGGTCATCACTTCTCTAATCAACCCAGATCAGGTAGGGTTCATTCCCAACAAGACCACTGCTTTAAACACACGTCGTTTATTCCTAAATTTGCAAGCCCCGCATGTCAACACAGGCAACAGGGCAATTGCGGCCCTCGATATAGCAAAAGCATTTGACACGGTGGAGTGGCCTTACCTGTGGCATGTCATGGCCAAGATGGGATTTGGTACCAGGTTCATGAATATGGCCAAGCTGCTCTACAGGTACCCCAAGGCAATGTTGCGAATCAACTCTCTTAGTACAAAAGTCTTTGCCCTGGGAAGGGGCACGAGGCAGGGGTGCCCACTGTCTCCCTTGTTATTTGCCCTAGCGATTGAACCCTTTGCACAAGCTGTCAGAATTAACCCAGACATCAAGGGGCTGCAACTGGCGGGCCACTGTGAAAAAATTCAGCTTTATGCCGACGACACCTTGGTATACTTGGGAGACAGTGGTGCATCCCTTGAAGCACTGACAATCCTGACTACTTCCTTTGGGGCCATATCAGGCCTACAAACCAACACCTCTAAATCTAACCTGTTTCTATTAGATGATATGGGGCAGAGCCAACCCACACAGCGCCCCTCCCTTCAGTTAACTAAGTGCTTCACCTACCTGGGTGTCCAGATCTCCTTGCCCCTTTCCCATTATATCACTTTGAACTTAGACCCACTGGTTCCTTGGACGCAAAACAAATGTAAAAATTGGGGGGCCCTACCAGTAGGCCCGGCCGGGAGGATCCACCTAATCAAAATGTTTATTCTCCCTAAACTGCTATACACTCTATGGCACTCTCCAGTGCGTGTACCTAAAAAATGGTTTGCTGAAGTCAATTCATTGCTGGGAAGGTTTGTGTGGGGTTCTTCTAGGGCCAGGCTCAAGTTGTCTACTTTGATGAGGGGCAGGGAGGATGGAGGGATGGCTCTTCCCGACCTGTTCCTCTATTACCTAGCTGCACAACTATCCCACATAGCCCCAATGATCCATGAGGAGTTGTCCCCCCCTTTGTTTCACCTATGGGAGGCGGTGGCAGGAACCAAGGGCTCACCATGGCGTGCACTACTGGTTAAGAAGCCTGGGGTCTCTGCCTCTGAGTTGGTCCTACATCATTCTGGGCTGCTTTCGCAAGCACACAAGATTATAAGCTTTACCGACCTCCTCCCCCAGACTCCTATTTGGGGCAATGCTGTATTTCCGTACCTGTACCCCCATACTCCCCCGAAAATATGGGAGTCCCTGTCCATTGCCTCTCTGGAGGATGTGTGGGATGGTGGCCGGATTCTCCCAGTACGAACCCTCCAAGATACTAGGCAACTGCCTTCGTCGCAATGGTTTACCCACCATACACTTAGGATGGCCCTAAAAAAACAATGTGCAACAAAGCTCATTACGATGGGCAACTCACCTCTAATAGATGCACTACTTACTGTTAAGCAAAAGGGCATGATATCTATTCTATATCAGAAACTCCACAAACCAATATACCAAGACTCAGAGGTACCGGCCAGGGCGAGATGGGAGGATGAGGCCGGGGCTATAACCGATGAGCAATGGGCTGAAACTTTAAGGACCCCACTGATGGTCTCCTTATCCCAAAGACACAGGATGGTTCAATTGTACTTCATTCATAGGGCCTACTATACCACAAGCAGGTTGTTTAAGATGAAGCTGGTCCCTTCTCCTTTGTGTGTTCGATGTGGGACAGAGGAGGCTACCCTGATACACACAATTTGGGAATGTGCAGCACTTCAGCACTACTGGCAGGATGTGGCGGGTTGGTTAACGAAAGCCATCCCTGGTTGGGGGGGCTTAGGTATGAGAACCTGTCTTTTGAATATAGACTTAGATGACAATCTGGACAACTTTACCAAAACTTTTATAATAAAAGCCTTATTCCAGGCCCGAAAGGTGATAACCCTGCACTGGAAAGACCCCGCTCCACCAACAGTTAGTGAATGGCGAAAAGCTATGGATCAGGTGGTTGCAACGGAAAGAGCTGCACTAGAAAGGAAAGGTCAGCTACTCAAATTTATGCAAATCTGGCGTCTGTGGGAGGGTAATTTGGATGAAGAGGGTTAGTAAACTCTATAGGATGTGTGTCAACTACCACTAAGCAATAAGGATGTATATACTGTATTCTTGTCATTCCTTCTATGCAAAAGTGTCTGTACAACTGTTGACTTTCACCATGTTTGAATGCTTTCCTTACCAATAAAAACCTTTTCTGAGCAAAAAAAAAAAAAACTGTACCAATTAATCCCCCCCCCAGTGAAGATCTTGATATCTGCCAAAAAATACACTATATTCTGCTTAGGGAGAATTTCAACAATCCCAGTGTCTATATTGATCAAATTGTTTTATTTTGTCCAGACTCTTCTGATCCCTGTCCCAAGAAATATCCTCAAGGACATGCAGTCAACATTTTTAGAAATCTATCTGGGCTAAGTCTAGACATAGGATCTCTAAAGCCATAATGTTGGTGCATACTTAACATCCATTGATATTGGGAAGAGTCACACATAAGACCGTATGTACAGCAGAGAATATGGACCTTATCAAAAGGTAAGAAAGATACATGCAAAAAATGTTATAGACCCTGTAGATTAGATGAGATCAGATATTCAATGCTGAAAGTGTCAGCTGTTTGATTAATTGGCATAACTGTAAGCCTTAAACATTACATTAATATGGGGGTAGGTTTAGTTAATGCCACAATGATCTTATCTGTAAGCCTTGAACATTAAAGAGATACTGACAGTCAGGCTGGCAAAACAGGAACTTTCAGTGACACTTAATTACAAAAGTAGCCCTATCAGTGAAAATGGTCAACATGAATTATGGGTAATTTTAAATATAAATGTATATTTTAAAAAGTTGTATTTAAGTGGTACTGTCCCTTTAAGATAATATGGAGGCGGGGCTTAATTGTGATGTCACAATGAACAGAGTTAACTTGTTACCTGACATACCAAACACCTAATCATTGCTATCCAGCACACGAGAGAAGAACCTTAGCGAAAGGTAAGTAAAATACAAACAAACAACTCTATATACCCTGTATATTTTGGGATGTGAAATTATGAAAGTGCCAGCTGTTTGACTAATTGGCATATCTGTAAGCCTTAAACCTTAAGTTAATATGTGGCTGACTAAATTATGATGTCATAATGATCTGTAAGCCTCAAGTTATTATGGGGCGGGGCTTAATTGTGATGTCACAATGAACAGGGTTGACTTGATACCTGACACACCAAACACCTAATCATTGCTATCCAGCACACGAGAGAAGAAGAACCTTAGCGAAAGGTAAGTAAAATACAAACAACTCTATATACCCTGTATATTATGGGATGTGAAATTATGAAAGTGCCAGCTGTTTGACTAATTGGCATATCTGTAAGAAATAAACCTTGAGTTAATATGTGGGAGGCTTAATTATGATGTCATAATGATCTGTAAGCCTCAAGTTAATATGGGGCGGGGCTTAATTGTGATGTCACAATGAACAGAGTTGACTTGATACCTGACACACCAAACATCATTGCTATCCAGCACACAAGAGAAAATTGACATTATCGAAAGGTAAGAAAAACACATACAAAAACTCTATATACCCTGTATATTATGGGATGTCAAATTATTAAAGTGCCAGCTGTTTGACTAATTCGCATATCTGTAAGCCTTAAACCTTAAGTTAATATGTGGCTGACTAAATTATGATGTCATAATGATCTGTAAGCCTCAAGTTAATTGGGGCGGGGCTTAATTGTGATGTCACAATGAACAGAGTTGACTTGATACCTGACACACCAAACACCTATTAATTTCATTCCAGCACACGAGTGAAGAAGAACCTTAGAGAAAACACACGAGTGAAAAAGAACTTTAGAGAAAACACACGAGTGAAGAAGAACCTTAGAGAAAGCACAAGAGTGAAGAAGAACCTTAGTGAAAGGTAAGAAAAATACATACAAAAATCTCTATATACCCTGTAGATTGTGGGATGTTAAATTATGAAAGTGACAGCTGTTTGACTAATTGGCATATCCGTAAGCCTTAAACATTACTTTAATATGGGGGGGGGCTTAATTATGATGTCACAATGATCATATCTGTAAGCCTTAAATTAATATGGGGCGGGCTTAATTATGATGTCACAATGAACAAAGTTGATTAAAACCTGACACACCAAACACCTAATCATTGCTATCCAGCACACGAGAAGAAGGTCCTTAGCAAACCGCAATAAAGATGCAAACAAAAAATCCATACACCCTGTAGATGTGGGATGTCAAATTATAAATGTGTCAGCTGTTTGACATATCTGTAAGCTTTAAATTAGGGATGCACCGAATCCAGGATTCGGTTTGGGATTTGGCCAGGATTCGGCCTTTTTTAGCAGGATTCGGCTGAATCCTTCTGCCCGGTTGAACTAAATACGAACCCAAATTTGCATATGCAAATTAGGGGTGGAGGGAAATCGCCTGACTTTTTGGCACAAAACAAGGAAGTAATACATTTTTTCATCTTCCCACCCCTAATTTGCATCTGCAAATTAGGATTTGGATTTGATTCGGTATTCGGGGAATCTTTCACCAAGATTTCGGGAGTTGGCCAAATCCAAATTAGTGGATTTGGTGCATCTCTACTTTAAACATTAAGTTAATATGGGGGTGGGGCTTAATTGTAACATCACTATAATCAGATCTGTAAGCATTGAACATTAAAGTGGTACTTATAGTCAGGTTTAAGAACTTTAAGTAACAGAATGGAGCATTATCAGTGAAAAATGGTCAAGATGACCTACAGATAACTTTCAGTGTACATAAATAACTTGAAAAGTAATTTTTTAGTGTTACGATCACTTTACGTTTATATAGGGGTGTGGCTTAAATGTGATCTCATAGTAAACATAGCGGTGTGAAGGATAAATAAACCCTATATACCCTGTGTAGGCTAAATCAGCTAAAAAGTTGGTTTGATTTTGCTTTCCTCTACAAATCAAATTAAGTAGATTTTTCTGTTTTTCTTTACAGATTTCTGTGAAAGTTTCTGCGCATACAGTAATTTGCTGAAAGCAGGAAAAATGCTCAGAAACTTGACCGCTTGTTTTACGGTAAGTCTATTAAAAAAGATAGGGGTAGAATGGTGAGAAATACAAGTGCAAAGTGCACAAAATATGGGCTATAATAATGGCACCAGAAGAGGAAAACCTGGTAACACTTCTCCTTTTGGGGTTACAGAGAGGATTAATAATTATTGAGTAATGCCCCTCATTATTTGACTCATTAATAAGCATTTCCCTCTTATTATAAAGTGCCTGAATGAGTTATCATTATGTGCACAGAGATTAAAATCAGTTATTTTAGAGCAAAGTGGGCTTCATATATATTAATTTTCTTTATATTTGTCATTATTAAAGTCAAAAGTTGCATTTGAGCCCATTTTAGTATGTTGTATGCAGTTGCCTTACTTTCTTCCTTACTTAAATATTCTATTGTTCTTTTATCCAAAACAGGGACATGAGAGTTCAACTCATTTCAAGGTAATGGATTGTATTTTATAATTACTTTTTATTGTGTATATGATACACAAACATTTTTAGTATGGCTATAGAGGAAGGTGACCCCACGGTCAGGCTGCTTCTTCTATAGTTGCATCACTTCTTTATAATTACTTTATATTATTTAATATTCTTTGGTTACTACGCTTTTTGTTTGTTTTTAATAATATATTTTTTTAATATCTCTAGGAACCCAGAGGAACATTGGACCTGGGAAAACAGATTGGCGACGGCTCCTTTGGCCAAGTCTACAAGGTAAACTAAAGTATCTAACACAGAGATAGCAGATAAATTATAACAAATTGGTTGGTCGTCTATGAAATAATTATTAGGGTGGTGTAGATCTTGAGACAGTTTCTAAGACGGTTTGCAATTGGTCTCTTTTTAATTAAGTATGGTGTTCTGCAGCTCAAAAGTTTCGAATTTCAGGAGCTATCTAGTTTTTATTTACCATAGCAACTATGTACCAGACTGGAAAATGAATAGAAATTATCGCTTCATAGAGCAACAGATTTACATAAACCAGACACGTTTATAAACTGCAAGCTGGATTGAGAAAAGCAATTCACTGAAAAAAAATGATTGAAATAAAAAATAAAGATTAACAAAAACTTTGTGAAGAATAGGTCATTCTGTATCATGCTAAAATTTAACAATAAAGGTAGACTTCCCCTAAAGCTTTGATTAATTCTACTGTAAGCATGGCTACCTATAAACATCTTATAATAAGATAGCCTGTTATTATAGGAAATTATCTAAAGATGGGAACTATAGAGGGATGGGTACTGAAAAAGGCAAGTTTCAAATGTTAACAAAACCTTTTTTTTTGCTTTTACAGGGACTCAATCTCAAAACCAACAATGTTGTGGCCATTAAATTGATGAACCCTTCTGAGGTAATATATCTTTTTCATTAAATTATGAGAAAACTCATCATTTTGCCTTTACTTAAGAAAGTGCACTGTATTTACAAGTGTTTCTATTTACCTAGGATACTCCGAAGGAAATCAAGAAGGAGATTAAGATCCACAAAAAAGCATCAAAGCATGAAAACATCGCCTCATTCTATGGAGCCTATCAGCAACCTGGCTCCACAATGATGCCTATAATGGTAAGACTATGTTTGTACAGATACATAGCGTTGACTACTCTTACCCATATATTGTTCAGCTAAAACTATTGGCTGGATGAGTATGAGGGAATATGTAGTACACCTGTTCTAACTTGTTTTTTTACTAAACTCAATACTATGGGGAGCAAACAGGAACATGCTATTAATATTTGTCTTTTTCTTGCAGATTGAAATGGAATTTTGTGGAGGTGGGACACTCTCCCAACTGATAGACAACCCTTTTAGTCAAGGTCTTCCCGAATCTTGCATCGCTTATGTATGTCGGGAAGTGTTAAAGGTAAGTCAGGCTCAACTTATTCAAGCATGTTCTAAGTATTTATTTATAATTTGTGTTAGAGAACATTGACAAATTGCTATTTTATTCTTGTTTTTTTGCTTTTTCTTTATTACAGGGTCTGTCACACCTCAACAAAAAGCACATAATGCACAGAGACATCAAGCCCCTCAATATTGCGCTAACCGAAGACGCCGATATACGTTTAAGTAAGAAAAATTGATCTAATCTATGATAATTATAGGATATCATTGTTTTTTTTTTATTAATCCACTGCAGATTTTTATTAATCCACCTGGCAGTATTTTAAACACCTTGCTTAAAATTATTCTTGATACCAATGATATTAATAGCATAGATAACAAACATTCCAATGGCATGCCGAAAATGGTGTCAATTCTGGCTCCAAAGGGTGATTATATATTTATAGAATTTTAGTTTCATATACAGCAATACCTGTATAGAATTCCATTGTAAAGACTGTTACTACAAAACTTTAACCAAAACTATGACACCCTTTGATCATGTCAAGCCATGGAAAGGCCAAATTCTAGCTATGGTAGAATTTAAAATATACATACCTATTAGAAATATATATATATATATATATATATATATATATATATATATATATATATATATATACAGATCTTGCAAAACAGCAGCTGAATGACAACACCAAATTATTTTATAAATTGTTTTCTGTTTTTCACTTTGATCAGTATAATTACTTTACCGTTTCATTTTTTGATAAAATTTTTGTTGATTATTTTCAGTTGATTTTGGGCTTGCGCGAAAAGTGAAAAGATTTCGGGCTTGTAAAGAACTGCAGGGAACACCACACTACATAGCGCCTGAAGTGTGGACATGCAGCTCACATAATTTCAAGGTAAGACTTCACCGTAACCAAGTAATTTTAAATGCGGTCAACTTCTGTATGCTTTACACCTTTCTGATTAAATAACATTAGTGTTTTGACCACCACTGTCCCCATAGGCCTAAGAATAAATAAAACACACACAATTGTATCAGCTGTCCGTATCATGTATGCATGTGTGTGTATATATATTGTGTTTTATTATATACACAATATATAAATAGCAGTTGAAGCTAAAAAGAGATATTTCTATTTATATTTCTATTTCTTCTTGAAACTATTACTTTGATTTTTACATCAATACATGAAAGTGTCAGCAGTGCTGATAATTTGTTGTCTTTTCCCCTCAATCATACTTAATAATTAACAGAGGTGTGATTTAAAACCTATAATAATATGTAACTGAAAAGTACATTCATTGAAATAATTGACCTTCTTTTCATTTTCAGTGCGACATATGGGCTTTGGGAATTACTGCCATTGAGATGGCCCAAGCAAGATGCCGTGAGTATTTCCAAGTATTTTTTTGTATTGTGTTAGACTTGTTTGGGGCTTTCACCAAACACATATAGATATTAGTTGTATTTGTAATGTGTTGAATGAAAGAAGTAATGTTGTACATAAGCCTAGCTCTCCCCAACTCTGACGAAGTAAGAATGCAACATGAAGTTTAGGAACAAATTAGTGCAGGCCCGGACTGGCAATCTGTGGGTTCTGGCAAATGCCAGAGGGACTGCTATAAGGTGCCATATAAAGTCAATATTTAGTGGGCTGGTGGGGGGCTGTTTTTAGGCGCTGTGTGGGCTGAGTGGGCCTCTGTGTACCTGAAATGCCAGGGCCTATTTTGATTCTCAGTCCAGACCTGAATTAGTGCTATTACCAACCATGATTAATAATGAAATAAAGATATAATAGTTTGCTAGCTCTGTAGCATTTTGTTGGAACCCTGGGAATTATTTTTTAACAATGACTAAAGGGACCCAGGTTAAAAATCACTAGTGTATGATTCATCAGATTGTAAGGTTTGCTGGGCAGGCAGTAAATATTTTCAAAACTTATTTGGAACATCTGGAATCTGACTTGTATTTATTTATTCCCGTTAGCACTACTCCATTTACAACGAGAAGCAGTTGGAGAACAAGTTGTTTTTGGAGATCCTCCAACTCTGAGTCGACCATACAGATGGTAAGCTAACCACATCCCATTTGACTTTAGTCATAATCTGAAGGGGTGATCCTGACCCCATTGCCACCCTGGGGAGGCTCCGCCCTGCCTTTCCCAATTCACCTTTTTAGCACCAGAGGGGGTCCAGGAGGGTTCTCTTCCCTAGTGCAGAGAGTGCTCTAGCAGAGCCTAATTTCCACTTTGAAAACCAGACATTCTGCTCTTAAAGTTATAAGGAGCATCTTATATTATCTCTAAATCAACACGCTTTTATTTTTTTTCCAGGTCTAAAGCTTTTAATTCATTTATTGAGGTCTGTCTAACCAAGGATCCCAAAGACAGACCAACGGCAACATTTCTGCTCCAAAACCATCCCTTCATAACAGATATACAGGATGAAATGCAAGCTATAGCAGAAATGAAGGACTTAGTCAGAAGACTGAATGTAGCTAGAGATTGGCAAGGTATGCTATGGGTAATGCTATGGGCATTTTATCTGTAAAGGTAGTAAAGGACATGGATAGATTAAGGTTTTGTTAGTATAGACATAAGGATTATTACCAAATCAGGCATAATCAAACATAGAAAAATACATTCCTAAATTTTATTTTATTTCCTTTGCAGAAGATAAAACTGTAATACAATCTGTAAAGAAAATATCTGAGACAAAACAAGAAGTGCCCAGTGATGTTGTTGTGTCACTGGACACAAAAATAGAAGAAACAGCTGAGAATGCTGAAGATGTAGATCTAGCCTCAAAAACAGCAGTAGACATGTCTAATGCTGCTGTAGAAGAAATGACCAGTGATGATATTGTGTCACTGAATACAAAAATGGAAAAAACAGCAGAAAATGCTGAAGAAGCTGCTGCAGAAGTTCAGGTGGATGAACTAGCCAGTGAAGAAGTCTTGGAGGCATTTTCACCACAAGATGTCGGCTCAACCGACATCGAGAAGAAACAGGACACCATATGTCATAATGACATAGGTGAATCTGAGAAGGAAGTTGAAGCCTCAACTACACTTAAGGAGGATGAACCAGCCAGTGAAGAATTTGTGGAGGCATTTTCACCACAAGATGTCAGCTCAACTGACATCGAGAAAATACAGGACACCATATGTCATACTGACATAGGTGAAACTGAGAAGGAAGTTGAAGCATCAGCTATACTTAAGGAGGACCCACTTCAGTCTAGTGAGGGAGCCCCAGAACCGTCAGTAACTCAACAAGAGGAAGTCGGCGCAACGGACATTGAGAAACAAGAGGACACCATTTGCCATATTGATATAGGTGCATCTGAGAAGGCTCAACATGTTGAAACCTCAACTGCAATTAAGGAGGACACACTTCATTCTAGTGAAGGAGCCCCAGAACTGTCTGTTGTTCAGGAGTTGTCTCCACAAGACGAAGTCGGCTCAACCGACACGGAGAAGAAACAGACCACCATGGATGATATGTGTGATTCTGTGGAGGCTCCACATGCCCCACTTCAGTCCAGCGAAGAAGCCCCAGTATTAGAAGAAAATACTGGAGAAAAAGCTAGTGGCTTTATTGGCTTAGTTATTTTATTCTTATTATTGTTACTGGTACTTTTCTTTTATGCAAGGAGGTGAGGCTTCTATAGAAGCACAAATCTTTATCTTTACATAGCTTTGATAATTTTTTAAATGTTTTTATATGGACTTTGGACAATTAACAAAAGAGGAGGAAGTAGGCACATCTTATTTGCTACAAAATTAAGAAGATATAAGACTGCAGCTTCATTTCTTTGTAAAATGTTTTTCTACATTGAGATGTAAACAAAAGAGGAGGAAGGAGGCATATTTAATTCAGAAGATGGAATACTGCATCTTCATTATTTGTACAATGTTTTTCTACATTGAGATGTAAACAAAAGAGGGGGAAGGAGGCACATTTCATTCAGAAGATGGACCACTGCATCTTCATTTCTTGCGAATGTTTTTCGGGATTGGGATATAAGTGAAAGAGGAGGAAGGAGGCATATTTCATTCAGAAGATGAAATACAGCATCTTTATTTCTTGCAAATGTTTTTCGTTATTAGGATATAAGCAAAAGAGGAGGAAGGGGGCACATTTCATTCAGAAGATGGACCACTGCATCTTCCTTTCTTGCGAATGTTTTTCGGGATTGGGATATAAGCAAAAGAGGAGGAAGGAGGCACATTTCATTCAGAAGATGGAATACAGCATCTTCATTTCTTGCGAATGTTTTTCGGGATTGGGATATAAGCAAAAGAGGAGGAAGGAGGCACATTTCATTCAGAAGATGGACCACTGCATCTTCATTTCTTGCAAATGTTTTTTGGGATTGGGATATAAGCAAAAGAGGAGGAAGGAGGCACATTTCATTCAGAAGATGGACCACTGCATCTTCATTTCTTGCGAATGTTTTTCGGGATTGGGATATAAGCAAAAGAGGAGGAAGGAGGCACATTTCATTCAGAAGATGGAATACAGCATCTTCATTTCTTGCAAATGTTTTTCGGGATTGGGATGTAAGCAAAAGAGGAGGAAGGAGGCACATTTCATTCAGAAGATGGACCACTGCATCTTCATTTCTTGCAAATGTTTTTCGGGATTGGGATATAAGCAAAAGAGGAGGAAGGAGGCACATTTCATTCAGAAGATGGAATACAGCATCTTCATTTCTTGCGAATGTTTTTCGGGATTGGGATATAAGCAAAAGAGGAGGAAGGAGGCATATTTCATTCAGAAGATGGACCACTGCATCTTCATTTCTTGCAAATGTTTTTCGGGATTGGGATATAAGCAAAAGAGGAGGAAGGAGGCACATTTCATTCAGAAGATGGACCACTGCATCTTCATTTCTTGCAAATGTTTTTCGGGATTGGGATATAAGCAAAAGAGGAGGAAGGAGGCATATTTCATTCAGAAGATGGACCACTGCATCTTCATTTCTTGCAAATGTTTTTGGGTATTGGGATATAAGCAAAAGAGGAGGAAGGAGGCACATTTCATTCAGAAGATGGAATACAGCATCTTCATTTCTTGCGAATGTTTTTCGGGATTGGGATATAAGCAAAAGAGGAGGAAGGAGGCACATTTCATTCAGAAGATGGAATACAGCATCTTCATTTCTTGCAAATGTTTTTCGGGATTGGGATATAAGCAAAAGAGGAGGAAGGAGGCATATTTCATTCAGAAGATGGACCACTGCATCTTCATTTCTTGCAAATGTTTTTCGGGATTGGGATATAAGCAAAAGAGGAGGAAGGAGGCACATTTCATTCAGAAGATGGACCACTGCATCTTCATTTCTTGCAAATGTTTTTCGGGATTGGGATATAAGCAAAAGAGGAGGAAGGAGGCATATTTTATTCAGAAGATGGACCACTGCATCTTCATTTCTTGCAAATGTTTTTCGGTATTGGAATATAAGCAAAAGAGGAGGAAGGAGGCACATTTCTTTCAGAAGATGGAATACTGCATCTTCATTTTCTGTAAAAAAAATTCTACATTGGGCTGTAAACAAAGGAGGAGGTAGGAGGCACATTTAATTCAGATGGAGGAAGACTGCACCTTTGTTTTCCCAACTGGATATTTGGTTTAACATCAGTAGAAACATGAAAGGATAGGAATGGCAGGCATATATCATTTAGGCTCCTTGCCCTTTATTTCATGCAAAAAATTGATCCAGGGACTAGTCCGATTGCCATCTTGGAGTCAGGAAGGAATTTTTCCCCCTCTGAGGCAAATTGGAGAGGCTTCAGATGGGGTTTTTGCCTTCCTCTGGATCAACTAGCAGTAGGCAGGCTGTATGTTAAGATTTTAAGTTTGACTTGTGTAGTCAAGTTGTATTTTCTGTCAGGAATTCCTGACAAAGGCTGGGATCACACCCCCCCCCCAAATGTTAAATTCACTACACAAGTCAAACTATTAAGCCAAATATCAAGGGAACAGCAGAAGAATACAGAAACCGTGCATATGGACAGACCAGACATGGAAGAGGAAGGATCAGAGGGTGATTGAGTGGACATAGAAGGGGAGACACAAGAATAGAACAGGCTAGACCAATCCTAGGGAAAAGTGAGAATAGGATAAGCCAAAGGAGAGCGAGACGGACCACAGCAGCATGGAGCAGAAATGGACCACAGGGCAATGGAGTGAACATAGAATGGGAGGCATGAGCATGGAACATCAGGAATGAGCAAACATGGAAGAGGACAAACCTTTGTTAAATATAGTCATAAAAGTAGAACAATGTGTATAATATGTAAATAAAAATAATATTACAGTTAATAATAATGAATGCAGTCTATTTTTTATTTTTCATATTTTGTTTAAAGAGGAGGGGTAGATTTATTCACAAATAATCAATGGTTTATTACACTGATATGGGTAAGTGATCTCCACAGGCTCCAGTAAAAAGAGCAACCCAAATCTGTTAAAAGGGCAGTATACAGTAATTCCTTGTTCAACATGAATTCAAAATGTTCATCTAGATGATTTACAAATTATCATTTTGGAAAGACTGATTCCATAGGCGGAGGGTGATTTTTTTGTTTGGAGAGGCTAAATTTGACCATATACTGGCTAACTTAAAGGGAACCGGTCACCCTTAATTTCTTTTACCCCACCAGAGGGGTGGGCTAATACAGCTTGCACGCCAGGTTAAACAGTAAGTTTTTTTTTCAAAATATTATTGTGTATCGGAGACAGTGGTCCTGGCACATTATACTCCGTGGGAGACAGTGGTTCCTGGCACATTATACTCAGTGGGAGACAGTGGGTCCTGGCACATTATACTCAGTGGGAGACAGTGGGTCCTGGCACATAATACTCAGTGGGAGACAGTGGGTCCTGGCACATTATTCTCAGCGGGAGACAGTGGGTCCTGGCACATTATACTCAGTGGGAGACAGTGGGTCCTGGCACATTATACTCAGTGGGAGACAGTGGGTCCTGGCACATTATACACAGTGGGAGACAGTGGGTCCTGGCAGATAATACACAGTTGGTGACAGTGGGTCCTGGCACATTATACTCAGTGGGAGACAGTGGGTCCTGGCAGATAATACACAGTTGGTGACAGTGGGTCCTGGCACATTATACTCAGTGGGAGACAGTGGGTCCTGGCACATTATACTCAGTGGGAGACAGTGGGTCCTGGCACATAATACTCAGTGGGAGACAGTGGGTCCTGGCAGATAATACACAGTTGGTGACAGTGGGTCCTGGCACATTATACTCAATGGGAGACAGTGGGTCCTGGCAGATAATACACAGTTGGTGACAGTGGGTCCTGGCACATTATACTCAGTGGGAGACAGTGGGTCCTGGCACATTATACTCAGTGGGAGACAGTGGGTCCTGGCACATAATACTCAGTGGGAGACAGTGGGTCCTGGCACATTATTCTCAGCGGGAGACAGTGGGTCCTGGCACATAATACACAGTTGGTGACAGTGGGTCCTGGCACATTATACTCAGTGGGAGACAGTGGGTCCTGGCACATTATACTCAGTGGGAGACAGTGGGTCCTGGCACATAATACTCAGTGGGAGACAGTGGGTCCTGGCATATTATTCTCAGCGGGAGACAGTGGGTCCTGGCACATTATACGCAGTGGGTGACAGTGGGTCATGGCACATTATACTCAGTGGGAGACAGTGGGTCTTGGCACATTATACACAGTGGGAGACAGTGGGTCCTGGCACATAATACTTAGTGGGAGACAGTGGGTCCTGGCACATTATACTCAGTGGGAGACAGTGGGTCCTGGCACATTATACTCAGCGGGAGACAGTGGGTCCTGGCACATTATACACAGTGGGTGACAGTGGGTTCTGGCACATTATACTCAATGGGAGACAGTGGGTCCTGCCTCAGGGCTGGAGTAGCCCTTGAAGAGGCAGAACAAGATGACAATTTAAAAAATAATTAAAAAAAAAACCGAATGCTAAGAGCAGGGCATTCAATAACATGTTAAAAGTTAACATAAAGGTTAACTACCCCTTTAATCATGATTAATACACACAAACAGCCACTAGAAATACAATTAACACCCAAAATATCTGACTTTCTATAAATAAAAAACAAAGAAACCTGTTGGGCTATACTACACATACAAGGGCATATATAGTCATTGTCATTGGCCTATGTTGAGCAACATGGAGTGGATATCAGTGTGGAAACAAGAAAGGATGCATTTTACATACACTTAAAGGCTGAATAACCTTAGGAATTTTTTTTCATAAATCAGACAAATGCTGCTTTCAATAGCCATTACATTTTTAAATAACTAAAAACCTCTGTAAAGTTGGAATTGGGAAAGTCGCTTATAACTGGATATGGTTTTATGGTTTCATTATGCACAGCACAGTTTTCGATACAGGTTTCCATTAAAAAATGAAGTTGAATTGGAGAAAACAAGCTTTCCTCAATGGATTTCAGCTACAGAGAAGAAGTATGGTGCCATGAATGATTCAGCGTGTGATTGGACTGTACAGAGACAGGGCAGCAGAAGCGGTCACTTACCAATAGACATCGTTAGCAGGAATATGTCCTAACCGTGGGAAATCCAGTCTTTGTATTCCAGACCCATTGCCTATCAACAACCACAGGAGACATGCAGAACACGGCATGCAATTAGTCATCGGTTATTGGCTACACAATTCCAAGCTATTAAACACACAAGAGTGGGCAGCACAGCTGCTGAATGGGAGTCTAAGGCTTTCTTAATATAGAAGATATATAAACAATAGTAGTGTTTCTGAAGCAAACACATAAGTTTTACCAGTGCTGTTCTTTTATGTTAGACATCCAATCACTCCAGCTAACCAACTATATTAGAATTTTTTTTATTTTGCACAGTCTATCTATTAACTTGTTTTTATTTTTACACTGAACAAATCCTTTAAGTAAGAATATTACATTGTGAAATGCAAATTTTTATTATTATTTCTGCAAATTGTTTTGCTATTTGAGACTTTTATTTCATTTCCCAAAAATAGTTTTTCCACTCTTGTACAGTATATGCCATTGGCTATATATTAGGAACATAAACAGTAATCAATATTTATATGACAGTATAATAAGCAGCAAAACGCATGACTTAATAAAACAGAAACAAGACATTTTAAATGCACCATCTATATCAGCATAGTAACCTATTTGGTACAATATAGCTTGGGGGTCCATAGGTTCAATGTTTCATCTTCCTGATTCACTCTTGCTGCACCCTGTTGCCCTTTGATGCACCTATGCCCCCTGAAATTAAACTGACTTGTTCTGATGTACAGTTCAGTCCCATTCACAAACATGGAGAGGATTTGGATTGGATGAATTGATCACTACCCCTCATGAAATCATATTTTGCTATACAATGATTGCGCTGTTCAAAAAGTTACAAAATTACAGCTCCCATCCTGCCAGCTGACCACTTCATGTGCAGTTCAGGAGAACTAAACCCTAAAAATAAATATGGTTAAAATGTCATATTTTATGTGCGATTATTTATTTTTTTGACGCAGCAGATTTTTCTTTTTTTCAAATAGCTGTTTATTATTTCCAAAAATAGTATAAGGGGTACAGAAAAAAGAAAGGGGATACAGTGTGCAACATTTTATCTGTACATATTCATAAACAAAATATAAATTGTCCAAAGATACAATCAGAACAAAATGAGCCCCTGGGTAGAAGAAGGTGTGGGGGGGGAGAGAAGCAGAGAGACCCTTGGATGGAGGTATTGGAGTTATACTACAGGGCAGTATTCTTATAAAAGTCAGTTTCTTTAAATGAAACCCACCTAAACCACTTAGAAATATATTCCTGTGAACGTTCAGTCCTGAACAAAGAAAGTTCTTCGAACCTGTGGAGTTCATCCACTTTTTTATACCATTCCCTTAACGTCGGGGTCGTGGTTTGTTTCCATTTTAACGGGATTAAGAGTTTTGCAGCATTTAAAAGATGTGGTTCTATGGTGGACATAAAGATCTTGAGAGTTTTATCAGAATGAAAAAGAAGCACATACGCAGGATCGTCAGGTATATCGTAAGTTAGTATAAGTTTTATGGCGTGTCTAATATCTTTCCAAAACACTTTTATGAGTGGGCATGTCCAAAAAATGTGCAATAGAGAACCAGCTTCCAGTCCACATCTCCAGCACACGCCATTAGTATTTTTATATATCAACTGTAATCGTGTAGGGGTAAGATACCATCTGGTGGCTAATTTATAATTAGTCTCCTGTATTCGGCAGCATCTGCTGCTTTTGAAAAGTTTTAGCATAAATTTGTTGAATTGGTCATCATCAAAACATGTATGTAAATCAGCTGCCCAAGAATCTAAAAAGGCAGGTCTGTTAAATTGCTGGTGTTTACGTAACAGGTTGTAAATTTACGATATGGCATGCCTAGGTGAGGAACTAGCTGCACATAGGGTCTCAAATGGAAAAAGAGGTCTACCCATCGTCGCCTGGCCCCCTAAGCTGGAGAAAAAGTGTTTTATCTGAGCATATTTAAGATGGTCCAACTGGGTAAAAGGTGTGACCTGTTGCAGATCAGATTTAGAGACAAGATCATTATTAGAAATGAAATGTAAAATTTGGAGATTCCCTTCTATGAGCCATTTAGAAAAATAATTTGACTGCTGACCAGCCGGGAAGGCCGGGTTATTAATCACAGGAGTGAGAGGAGATGGGAATTGAGTAAGTTTAAATTTAGTCCTGTATTTATCCCATAATGAAAGGGTATGTCCTAGCAACGGGTGGTCTCTATGCCTAAGACGACGATGCCTCTTGTCTAGCCAAGGTAGATGCATCAAGTAACTGTAAGTTGATTGTTGTTCTATGTTGACCCATAGTTTAGTCTCCGCATGATGCGACCAATCTATAATACGAGCAAGTATAGCTGTTATGAAGTACAATTTGCAGTCCGGTAGCTTCACACCCCCCTGTTCCTTCTCCCTGGTCAATATCTTATGACATCCTGGCTTTTTTATTTTGCCATATAAACTTTTTAAGGATTGATTGAAAGGACTGTAAGATGCTGTCAGAGGTATGTAATGGAAGTGTTTGAAAGATGTATAGTATGCGTGGGATAATATTCATCTTGACCACATTCATACGGCCAAACCACGAGAGTGGTTTACCAAGCCAATTACCAAGATCTTTTTTTATTGCTGTTAGTAGACTTTTTAGATTTAGTTGAGTCCATTCCTCATATGACTTCGTGATTTTAACTCCTAAATAAGTGAGATGGTGGGGGGACCACTTGTATGGGAAATCATGGGAGAGTGATTGTAGTGTTTCTGCCGACAGCGATATGTTCAACGCTGAGGATTTTGTGAAGTTAATTTTAAAGTTACAGAGGTATCCAAACTGTGTAAGAAGGCGGTTAAGAGCTGGTATAGTTAAACACGGTTGGGTAATAAAGAAAAGCAGGTCGTCTGCATACGCTGCCGTTTTATGATGTCGGTCAGATATTTGTACCCCTGATATATCATGTTTCAACCTAATGTGGTATAGAAGAGGCTCAAGTGCCAGGACAAATAAGGTAGGTGAGAGCGGGCAGCCTTGTCGGGTGAAAATGTCATATTTTATATACTGAACTTATTGAACCAGCCTAAAGTTTCAGCATCTCAATAGCAGCAATAATCCAGACTTCAAACTTGTCACAGGGAGTCACCATCTTGGAAAGTGTCTGTGGCATGCATATGCTCAGTGGTCTCTGAGCAGCTGTCGAGAAGCTGAGCTGAGGGATCATCATAAATTTACAAGCAGAAAATAGATGTAGTTAGGCTAATTGAGTGAGCAAGTTTTTGTGTTTGAATTGATAGTGTTAAAATATAATTTTGGGTATTAAGGCAGTACTATGTGTGTGGCATGAGGCAATTCTCAGGGGGTTGTTTTCTTCCAAATGCCAATAACTTGAAAAATTCTATTTTTTTTACTATAAATATTTTATATTTTAGTGGAAAAAAAATCTCTAATGTTTCAGACTTTATTAAACCCGGAGGTTGTTAAAAGTCCAAATAAAAAAGTATCAGGTTTCATGGTTTTTTTGAGCAATAATACAAAAAAATGCAGTTTTCAGGCATTAAATCTGAAAATGTGTATAATTTAAATGTTTTCACAATTTTATCGTGTTTTTTCTCGCACAGTAAATTTTTGGAAAAATGTATTGATAAGTAAGGGGAAAAAATCTGTGCGGATTTGGTCGAACTATTTTACCGAAAATTATCAGAAATTTTGTGATTTTGATAGATAATCCTCCCCTGTGGCTTTTTCCTGTCAAGCTCAAATATAACCATATTGTGACACCTTGTATATTATAGGATATACACTCTTGTTTCTTACAATTTCAGGGCCTAAATCCCCTTTGGTGCAGTGCTTCCACCTAGCGGGATCCAGGAATGCACCTACAGGTTCAACACTCTTTACCCCAGCATCGTTTTCAAAATCTCCGGTGATAATGGAAGACCAGCCTTGGTTGGTCCTTAATAAAGTTAAAAAGAAAATGACCCAGTATATCATATAAATGAAACAATAAAATATTATTGATGTAATTACTTTTATTTTAACCTAGATGTTCTATATATTACTTAAAAGATTTCAATATAATAATGGGTATTGTGTACCATTATCAATGTATTTATATACGTGTGACTAATAATATATGAGTTATGCAAAGATGCATGCATTCAGCTAATAAATCATAATGCTTAATTGCTAAAGTCATCACTGCAATTCTTCAAAAACGTAATTCACTACAGAAAGCATTTTGCAATATGAATTGTGTTTTGTGAAGGAGAACTAGTAGTACAAATTGAATTGTGTAACAACAGGATACATAAAAAAAATAATGTAGCTATAATGCGACCTATGAAAATTGTTATGACAGGTGTTAATTCACTTTGATTTATGCTCCACAGATATATTGTCAGGAGCCTATAAATATTTATCAGTGCAAGAGCAGGCTATATTTGTTTTGTTTTGAATATTGAGGCACAGAGAACTCTTTTTAAATTCCCATACCTGTGTATCCCAAGGTGACACTATTGTGGTTACAGCTTTCAAACACCCCTCTCTACAAATAACACATAACAAAAAGCAAAACTGCACTACATTGAGATCATTGCTCCTGGGAAATCAGTTTATTTATTTACAGCAGAAACATTGCCGCTGAGCAAATCAGCATCATTAAAAAAATTACTAACGATAAACCCTTGAGATCTGGGGAGGTGTTCAACTGCAAAACAGCCTATTAATCAGATTCTTTGTTCTATTGAACATACCTTTTTAACAATAATGTTGATATTGCATGCCATATTTGTTATTCAGGTTTCGCATTAGAAATTTTGTTTTATAATAAAACAAATTGATTTATATGGTTACAGTAGAGTAGTCTCAGCGTTGAGGGTTATTGGATGCTACTTGTTTCTGACTAAAGTTGTATTTCAAGCAATTTCATAAACATTAAATATTAGAAAGTCCTTAAAACAGATCTCTTGTGGTTATCACAAACTCCAAAGTGGATTTCAAAGCAATTTTTACTGTTTCTATTGAATTGAGCCTGGAGACCTTCTCATTTTCTGAAAGCCATTTCGTGAAAAATTCGAGTCTGCCTTGACAGTTATGCAGAATTGTATTTGCATGCCATCTGAAGCGGAGAGAGCACTAATTTACCATTTGCTGAAATGCACTAGAGGATAATTATTTAGCATTGTCAAAGTCTTTCCATTTTTCTACCTTCACATTAATTTAATAAATATATGTTTTGACAGCTAGTCAAGAGACTATACCGAAACTATACAGAACTAGAGTAATAATAAACATTTTGTTTGTCACTTTTATTTTTGTAATGACATCTATAAGCTACACTCCTTGAAGACTAGGGACATTGTCTGCATTATTGCAATGGCTCAGTCAGCTAAAAAAAAAGATATGTCTTAGGCCTTTTTACAGCAAACATATTACCTGTACACCTACAGTAAATAACACCCCTATCACTATATTCATTTTATTGTTTCCATAAATCTAACTGGTTTTCTTCCATTTCTCCAGGTTGGCTGTATATCTGTGCAAATAAAGATCATAAAAGTAACGTAAAGAGAAATATACCCTCTTATGCAACATGAATTCAATATAAAGGACTTGCTAAACATACTTTTTACCTATTCTTTTCCTCACAGTTTTTATTGTTTACACTGGGCAAACAGGGAAATTGAAGCTTCTCCATGTTTGGTCCTTGGTATGTATAATATACTATATAAGGTATATGAATGGATTACAAATCGCTCCCTTCCCCTTTTCTTGGGAGTGTTTTGTTAGAAGGAGTATACTGTGCAGGGGACTTCTGTGCACTGGAAATTCCATTATTTACAGTCATATAAAAAAGTTTGGGAACCCCTCTTAATTCATTGTAGTTTTGTTTGCTTTCAAAGTAGCAACTTCCTTTTAATAAATAACATGCCTTGGAATGGCAGTAGTGCCAGTAGTATTTCAGCAGTTACATAAAGTTTATTAGATTAACAGAAAATATGCAATATGCATCATAACAAAATTAAACAGGTGCATAAATGTGGGCACCCTAACAGAGCTATTACATCAATACTTGATTTGAGTTGAGCCTCCTTTTGCAAATGAAACAGCCTCTAGATGCCTCCTATAGCCTTTGATGAGTGTCTGGATTCTGGATGGTGGTATTTTTGACCATTTGACCAGATGTAACATACATCTCTCCGATTCAGTTACATTTGATGGCTGCTGAGCATTGACATCCTGCTTCAAATCATCCCATAGATTTTCGATGATATTTAAGTCGGGGGACTGTGACGGCCATTCCAGAGTATTGTACTTCTCCCTCTGCATAAATGCCTTTGTAGATTTTGAATTGGGTTTGGGGTCATTGTCTTGTTGAAATATCCAACCCCTGCGTAACTTCAACTTTGTGACTGATGCTTGAACATTATCCCGAAGAATTTGTTGATATTGGGTTGAATTCATCCAATTAACAAGGACCCCAGTCTAGAGTCCTGCAGCGGGTCGGGTACCCGTGGGTACCCGCGGGTTACCCGCAAAAACCTGCAGTACCATGCGGGTTTTTCGTTGAAGTTCAAGGTGCGGGTATACCCGCGGGTCGGCGGTTCTGCGGGTTTGCAGGTTGCGGGTCGGTCGGGCTGCGTGTCTTCTCAATATAAATATTTGCTCCTTTTTTCTGGTCACGCCCACTTCCGATGATGTAATTTCCGGTACACAATGACAGTACTTCCGGTTGTACTCCCTTTTTTCTGATCATATCTACTTCCGATGATGTCACTTCCGGTTTATAATGACAGCACTTCCTGATTCTTGATGGTCAGCGGGTCGCGGGTCCGGGTTGCAGAGAAGGTACATGCGAGTCGGGTCGGGTTGCGGGTCCAAGCGGGTAAGAATGCGGGTGCGGGTTGCGGATTGCAGGTTGCGGGTACGGGTCGGGTTCGGGTCCCAAAAAATTGACCCGCGCAGGACTCTACCCCAGTCCCTGAACTAGCCACACAGCCCCACAGCATGATGGAACCTCCACCAAAGTTTACAGTAGGTAGCAGGTGTTTTTCTCGAAATGCGGCCATGCAAAGCACTTTTTGTTATGACCAAATAACTACATTTTTGTCTCAACAGTCCAAAGCACTTTGTTCCAAAATTACTGTGGTTTGTCTAAAGAGCTTTTGCGTACAACAAGTGACTCTGTTTGTGGCATGAGTGCAGAAAGGGGTTCTTTCTCATCACCCTGCCATACAGATGCGCAAATTGGCTGAATTGTAAAGTGATGTACAGATACACCATCTGCAGCAAGATGTTCTTGCAGTGCTTTGGAGGTGATCTTTGGGTTGTCTGTAACCATTCTCACAATCCTCTATATATGCCGCTCCTGTATTTTTCTTGGCCTGTCAGAGCTGGGTTTTACAGCATCTGTGCCTGTGGCCTTCCATTTCCTGATTACATTCCTTACAGTTGAAACTGCCAGTTTAAACCTCTGAGATAGCTTTTTGTAGCCTTCCCCTAAACCATGATACTGAACAATCTTTGTTTTCAGATCTTTTGAGAGTTGCTTTGTGGATCCCATTTGCACAGCCAGTTTTTCATATTTGATTTAATTTCATACAACGGAATACTGCTTCACTAAAAATCAGAAAACACCCCAGTACTCAGATGTTCATGAGAAATGAAAGACATATCACTGTTATCATTTTGGTTGAAAGTAAAGTAAATTATTATGCAGACTGAGAGGGGTTCCCAAACTTTTTCATATGACTGTATCTTGCAAGGATCAAACATGGAGTAGCTTCAATTTCACTTTTTACCTTGTTCAAGAAATACCCAAAATTAAACATTTTTCATATGATAACGTATGTTAATCTCAAACGCTATTGACTAAGCTTGTCTTCAACAAGAACTGCCTCCTAAGGAGTACATTACTTGAACTGCCTCTTAAGGACTACCTGCAAATGGCCTACATAATGTTTCCAAATAAAACTATCTTATATTCTACTAAGTTTTATGATCAGTCTATGGGGCCAATTTTACTAACAATTGAATTTCAATTTTTTTTCTGCAAATGTTGAAAAATTTTTGGTTTTCCTATATTTCTAAATATTTTTAAGTACTGGTTTTCAGGCTCATGGGCCACAAAATCACTGCACCCGTGTGAATGCAACACTTTAGGAATAAAGATGCACTACTGTTTCTTTGGGGCCAATTATCAAAGGTAAGTAGAGGTGAATTATTCTGAATTATCTGTTCCCCTTTTGATTAGTATGCCTCTTTGACTAAAAAAAGCTGTCTGACTTTATTGCTGTATGATTACAGCTTTCAAACAATTATTATTTTTTTCTTTACTAAATAAAAGTATTTTTCCACAGACAAACCATGGCGCATGAAAGCTAACAAAAATGAGAAAATGACTAATGTAAAATTGAATGCAAGGAAACAAAGCTAAAGCTAATTATGGGTATTCTGGCATTTAAGTATACCTTTCCTTGGGGAGGTCTCCTAAATACATTGTGCACTTTGTTTCAGCGTGTTTCAATAAACTTGGATAGGAAAAATAAAACAATTTTTATGAGGCCAACAAACTGCCACTTATTTTCTATATAAAAGAACGAATGTGGTGTTATCATTTAGTTCCTATTTTTGTCTTTTTTCCCTTGTCACGGTGGGAATAAAGGCAATGTTTTGTTTCAGTGACTTCTTTTTTTATCAGCACAAAGTGCTGTTTTTAAAACTAGTTTTCTGAAAAATAGTGAAGGATAAAGAGAGCCCCCACTGAGACCACAGAAAAAGTCCCAACTATCCTGGATTACAGCAATTACATCACAGTGTGCCATTGGAAAAATATAGATTTGCTGAACTTACTTCCAAACCACAGAGAGGTGCAATCATACTGTAATTACCAAGACAAACAGGATAATTTTGCTATTGAATTCTACTATAACGTTGCATGACAATAATTTTTACACTGGAAAGAAAAGGCAGATAAATAAGTAGTTGCTAAGCCTTTTGTCAACTTTTTATGGTTCTGGTAAAATGTGCTTCTTTTATGTTGGGAGGGCGTTTTATTTTACTTAAGCTTCAAAACTAGTCCTTTTGAGTCAAGTGTGTAACTGTCGTTTTGTTTGTTAGTAGAATACAAAAAGTTCATGAAAATGCTTTTCAGCCTCTGCTGAACCCCTAATAAACTTTTAAATGCAGATACTTAATATTTTTGATATGACATTCATTTTCATGATTTTTGTGAGGGAAGAAACTTTAAACAACAGATACCTGGAAAAAGTTAGATGTGTGCCATTTATGTAACTAATAGCTAAGGTACATGTCACTAGGAAATATGAGGTTATATATTTTTACTGTAGGTACATTGTTAAAAAAATCAGTGTTCAAATCAGAGGAAAACAAATGCAAATTATTTCCAATTCCAACGAAATGTAAAATTGACTGAAGAGAAAGTAAGAAGTTTCTAGGTTTCTATGTTAATACTGACGGCATTAAGAAACTGTCATTGATGCTTGTGGAAGGGCATGGACAAAGGCAAAATGCACTGTATATTGTAAATATGAACTAAAAAGGCATAGCTAAATAAATCATGATTATTGCCATAAAATATACATCTTCACCTATGGTCTAGCAAGTTAATATTAGGGGTAATTAAAGACACCCTTGGGCGCACGTGAAAGAGCACTAAGGGGTGTGCTCCTCCTCAGAGCACTTGCATACAGGGCTGTGCTGCTCTTAGCATGGAGAGCCAGATTGAAATTCTGGTGTTTTGTGCAGCAGGGCCAGGAGGCGCACTCCAGCCCCTTGCTTACCACCTGCCTATGTGTCCTACCAGCCTAACTATGTGCCTCCCCCCACCTACTCACGTAGTGCTTCATTCAAATTGTATTCTGCAGGTGCACCTGGGATCACAAATGAGCCCTATTGTTGCATAATTAATATGAGTCTATAGTGTATTGAATTCCATTCTATTTATAATGAAGCTGTGCTCTATTGTTCTATATACACTAAAGCTATAGTACATGTTTGTGTTTGCTCTTTAAGTGCATTAAAGAGTGCAGTAGTTCTCCAAAAATATAGAATGCCAAAATGTAATTTGTCAGATGGTACATGATTACATCACTGAGAATATACATAATGAAGGTTTCCTTTTTAATACACTCAACTCAATAGGATTAAGTCATGGATCTCCAACTTTTTTTTACCCGTTAGTCACATCCAAATATAAAAGGAGTTGGGGAGCAACACAAGCATGACAAATGTTCATGGGGTTCAATATAAGGAATGTGATTGGCTATGTGTTAGCCCTATGTGGACTGGCAGCCTACAGGAGGTTCTGTTTGGCAATACACCTGTTTTTTATGCTACTAAAACTTGCCTCCAAGACAGGAATTGAAAAATAAGCACCTGGTTTATGGCCACTGAGAGCAACATCCAAGGGAACGGCGAACAACATGTTGCTCATGAGCCACTGGTTGCTTGTTGGGGATCACTAGGATTAAGTATATATGAGTTAAAAGGTTTAAAAGACACTAGAACAGGGGTCCCCAACCTTTATACCTGTGAGCCACATTCATATGTAAAAACCAAAAATGTCATCAATAAAAGCTGGAATCAATGGATGTCTAACCTAATAGTCAGAACACTACTTCTTGCATTGCAGTTTTCTGGTTAGCAGCCAGTAATTTGGAATCTGACCTGTACGGTGAGGATAAAAAGTTTAGAGAGAGTTAGAGAGCTGCAAAGCAGTGTTAGACATCCAATCACTCCAGCCATTATAGATTACATGTTAGGCTCATTTATATATATTGAAAATATTTTTTATTTTGCACAGCCTATCTATTTACCCAGTTTTTATTTTTACTCTGCACTGTCAAATTGAACTGTAACATTTGTAGCCCTAGGAAGAAGTCTTGATGGTCTTCCTATGAAGAAATAAAACAAAGCCATGGGACAAAACACCAATTGACCTTCAAAATATTTTGCATGAAAAAATGTTTCTGCAAAATAATACACATTAACTTCAATGACATTTATACATTTTCCCTTGCTTTTGCAAATGTTTCAGTGAAATTAAACAGTACAGGTTTGTTCATTACCAATGCATACCTGCTCTATTAATACATACAACAATGTTGTAGATATGGTATGTCAGACAATATCAGTGACTTGTAGCTTCTTATTTATTTATTTACACTTTTTCAGTAAATGCTCAGTATTTAGCCAGTGAAATAAAAGTGTTGGAAGAATTCCCAGAGCAAAACAAGTTAAACAATGTTTACAATTACAAAAAGCTTAAGAAACCTTTTTAGAAAACTTTTATCTGTATTTAGCTACCATTACAATTATTTTACAATTAGTGTCTTAAGGTGGCCATACACTGGTTTCTAGTAGGTTCTTGAACAAGCTAAAATGCAAAGTTGTCATTCAGGATATTTACAAACCTGCTAGCTTTTTCTGACTTGGCAACTCAGTGTCTGGATAATTGAAGTTACCTATTATAACAAATTGACCTAGTTGCGAAGCCGCTTCCATTTGCAAAAGTCCATTTGAAGTCTCTACCCATGGGGATTCCACTCCTCCCCAGTGCCATCAATAGATATTTCTTTAGTGCATGGCTTTAATTCAGGCTTTACATACAAACATACACCTCCACCCTTTTTAATCCCTCTGTCCCTCCTACACCATTTAAATTCACAGCCAGGTCACATGTTTCATCCAACCAGATCTCAGTGATACCAATTATATCATCGTTTTTAGAGCATGCAATTAACTGTAGCTCTCCCATTTTACCTGACAAACTCTGTGCATTTGCCAGCATACAGCGAAAATTGCTACTTTTGCTTATGTTATTTACATTACTTAATACAGAATTATAACTTAAGTTACTATTACCCTGTTTTCTTGTAATAGAGGGGCCTCCTTAGCTGGTAAAATGTATGCCCCCTCACTCCTCCTCCATGATCCCTTACTAATCCCACTTCCCCATCTACCCTAGCTTCTACATAATTCTCACCCCCTTGCTTAGTTTAAACATTCCTCAAACTTCTTAGCCATTCTTTCCCCTAGCACAGTGGACCCCCTTCCATTGAGGTGCAAGCCATCACAACTATATAGGTTGTACCCCAAGGAAAAATCAGCCCAGTGCTCTAGGATCCCAAATCCTTCCTGCCTACACCAAGACTTGAGCAAAGCATTTAGCTCCCTTAGCTCCCGTTGTATTCCTAAACTTGTGTGTGGCATGGGCAAAATTCCAGAAATTTTGCAAAACACAAATATACAATGGCTAAAACCAAATTATACCTCTTTAAAGGGATTCTGCCATGCAAAAACATGTGTTTTTCAAAATACACCAGTTAATTGTACTGCTCCAGCAGAATCTGCACTTAAATCCATGTTTCAAATTTATATTTAATTTTAAAATCTGACATGGGGAAGACATATTGTCAATTTCCCAGGTGCCCCAGTCATGTGACTTGTGTTCTGATAAACACCAATCACTATTTACTGCTACACTGCAATTTGGATATCAACCCCCTCCCCCCAGCAGCCTAACAATAGAACAATGGGAAGGTAACCAGATAACAGCTCCCTGACACAAGATAACAGCTACCTGGTAGATCTAAGAATAGCACTCAAAAGCAAAAATCCATGTCCTGTTGTGACTCAATAGCCTGCCTGAAACCAGTTCCATTATGAAGTGCTGGCTCTTTCTGAACACAGGCAAAATGACCTGAGATGGAGAACATTTTATATGGTAGGGTGAATTATTTGCAGTATAAACTATATAATTTAGAAATAAACACTACACCATTAAAATCATGACAGTATTCCTTTAAGAAAATCAAGTCAATACTGGAAGGCTGATGAATTATTTTCATTGGCAAAGATTGGAAAACTTGAATTTAAATTCATCAATCACAGAAAACTCATAAACTCAATACAGTTTACATTAATAAATATATGTTGCAATCTTGTGGGCTACTTTTACAAAAAAATGTCCATTATCCTTAGACTGTAGTCTGTTTTCTTTTTTTCCTAAAATCAGTAAAATGTAGCATGAGCTTCAACAATGATAGCTGTATAATTTCATAACAGAAAAGAAGATTTCAGTCTAGAAAGATACAGAAATCCAACAGACAACTGCCTTGTATATCATGGAACAGCTGTAATCTTGTTGAAGCTGCCATCTGTTCTAATTATCAGTATTGCTGTGCAGAACACAGGAGAGTTCTGCAGTGAATGTGACTTGCAGACAGCTTGAAATAAATTGTTAAGATTATTCAAAATTATGTTTTGAGCACTCAAGCAGTGAAAGAAAAAGATGTGCTAATGGAGATTTTTTTTATAATATAATGATAACATTGAACTATGGGTTAATTACTAAACAGTGGTATTTCAGTGGTGCCTAATGTCATATCAGCAACTAGATAATGAATTTAAACCAATGAAGTGCCCCTATGAATGCATGCATATATACAGGTATGGTATGGAAAAGGGTTCTTTCTGTAATTTGGGTCTCCATACTTTGTCTGAAACCAACTGAGCTGAAAAAAGTGTTTGAAGGTGAACAACCTTTTTAAAGACTACTGACAAAACTGTCAATATATCTGTTCAGATTTCAGGGTTTTTAAAAATGATGAACTTCAGTTTGGCATCCATCCATTTTAGTAACATTACAGTAATATAACATAGCAGACAAGGTTAAAAAAAGATACCTGTTGTAATAAACTGCTGGCAAGCAGTGGGTTAATGATTCTACTGTGTTAGTTCAGGTAAGTAGTCAGATACACCCTGGAACTTTTGGGTATATTTATTAGAACATGGCAGGTAGATCTGGCCTGCTCCATGCTTGCTCTCAGCTTAACAGGAAGGACAAAAACAGGAACAGGAATATGATCATCAAGCAATGGCAAAACAGCAGAATGCCCTTAACCAGAATGTCTTCACAAGCAGGTTACTACACCTGTCAAGTTTGTCCAACCTGCCTAACTGCTAGTTGATTGCGGAAGGTGAAAAAAAGAAACCACCTGAAGCTTTACCAATTTGCTTTAGAGAGAAGGGGGGGAGTTATTTCTTGACTTTTAATTTTCTTGTTTAATAGTGAAATATTTTGACTTTTGTAGGCATCTGACTCCCAGATCTACATAGTACCTGTCTAAATTCAAAATGAGCAAATACAGGTATGGAATCCCTTATCTGCAAACCCATTATCTTCTATAGACTCCATTGTATCCAAAAAATACATATTTTTAAAAATGATTTTTTTTTTCTCTGTAGTGATAAAACAATTTGTTATATATATAGAAACATCCAATTTGTAAAAAAGGAACATTTTCTCTCATCACCCATATGCAACAGGACACAGCACAGATGGAACTGCACAGCAGAGATGGGTATTTTATCAATGTACCATATAAGTATAGAAACAAAGATCAATTGTCTGTAGTAACTGACAAATGCACCATACATACTATAGTATGCATAGTTATTTTAAATAATCATGAGAGATGGTACATCTGCCAAATCTGAGCAGCATTTTTGACCTATGCTCCCCTTTTCTAGGTTTCAGTGTCAATTCCTTGGAACCTCAGCTGATTTACATAATGTCTATGTGAAGTTAAATTTAGGGGCTGATTTATGAACTACTGGGTAAGGCCATATTAATGTCTTATTTAACTTGCTCCCATTTTCTGGCTTCAATTGCTTGAATCAGCCTGTTCATTTGAGTAAGCTGGGGTTCCAGGCAACTTGTATAGCACAGATGCCTCTGTTATATACAAGCGTGATAAACTGTACTATACTAGTAAAATGAACTTTGTGATAATCTGTTATAACCTTGGCTTGCTGGATATTATTAGCACTTATTTATGTTTGCCCTTAACACTGTTAGTGACCCCCCAAACTACAGGTCTGTCATAGAGAGATGACTCCAGGACATTTTGTTGTTAAAGGACTACATTTTCCTACCATGTGTATAAATTGGGCATATCTACCCCACCCAAGCCACATTATTTGTACTGCATATATCCCCTCCATTTGCCAGCACCATCACATTTTCCTAAAACAAATAGCAGCTTTTACCTGGTGACCATTTTTCCTCTGACACATCATCAGTAACATTAACATATGCAAACAGGACACGTATGCTGTAAAGTTCATGCAATGGAGAATTCAAGTTTACACAGGCACACCATACTTTGATAAAAATGTCTGCTGGGGTTGAGCATTGTAATGTTTAAGCTGAGCTCAGGAGAGGTGGTTAGGAAAACAAATAGGATCAGACAGCTAGAGCAGAGTTTCAATGGGAACCAACAATGCTATATCTTCATTGGCTGTTAGACTGGAGGGTGTGTTTAATAATCTGAGTTGAGAAGAACTGAGCATGCTCATGAGCCAACAGCCAAAGTAAATTACTGAGGGAGGGGGCCAAGTGGGTAAGAGGAGGAGAAGGATTTCTAAGTCTAAGTAATTAAGGGGATGCTGCAGCATCTGAAAGGTAAATAACTCCTTTAAGAAAAAAAAATCCTGTGCACTTTTTTTTACCAAAAAGATTTGTATGTCCATTCATTTTTAGTGGGGATGAAAATCCCAAATGTTTTAATAAACTGGGGAAATAAATAAAGTTGTTGAGAATAGTTTTTAATTGTTTTGGTTTAATTAATTGGTTTATCTGGCAACTTTTTGCATTTTTTTCACCAACTTGATTTTAACTAAATCAGTCCATGAGGCTAAAGAGTGCCAGTTTTAAATGTATGTATAAGTGACTATGATGGTTCTCGAGGATTTGACATTTAATCAAGTTGCAAAATTGTACAATGATTGTTTTTTCCATCAAAAAAAACCCACCAGACTTCACGTTAAATATAATAATCTGCTTCATACTGTGTAGGAATGCAACTGTAAGTAAGAGTGACACAGTAAGTTTACAACGTAGTAGCAACATATTACTGTGCAGTGATTTATTAGTTTATGGTAATTGGTATGCAATGAAGCAAGAGATTATATACTCTCTTTATTTTAAGGATAACTATAAAAATATGTTCCTTTTTCTACATACTGTATAGCTCATAATGGCAGCAGAGTAGAGTGAAAAAAGATAAAGAACCAATATAAGAAGTTTTGAGCAATGCCAACTGTTGGCCTTAATATTTGGCTCATACTATAAGTTATGTGGATATTTTAACATTACTTTGTTTTAAGATACGACTTACTGTTTATATGCTTGTATACTGTATCATATCTACATCGCTGTGGTATTACTTTATTCCTCCCCCCCTTCCTTTCCTTCTTGCTTTCTGTATCCCCCCTCCCCATAAAAATCTTTATAAATAAAGAATTTCAAAAAAAAAAAATAATAATTTCACTGAAACTATTAGTCATTTTGATAGGAACTGAAAAGACTCAGTATGTTGATATTTTTATGTTCAGAAATTCTGTAATTTTGAATTCTGTTTATGCCTGTTTTCTGTGGGTGTGTGAGACCCAAATGCTCGTCTGCATTCATTTTCTTTTTCTTTGTTTACAATGATTTATTCCACTCAGATAAATTATTGTTATCTCTGCTCCACTGATGTAGACAATAAATTTAGGCCATTTCCAACAGAAGAAAGAACAGTGAGGAAAAGTCATTTAATTAAGAGGTGGTGCAACCGGAGAAATATAGATTACCTTAATAACCTTACATTTTCTCACACCGGTGCCATTATGTTTCTGCAGTGCTGTAGCATCTGTGCCTGTTAATATTGGGAGATAATAATGATAAGGGATAGTGTGGCTTTTCTAAAGGCCAAACAATATAATAGTTGAACAACACTGCCTAGAATAGCCAGTAAAAGTAAATAATCTTTAAAAGGTTCCTGCATTCTCCAACATAGAGAAGGTATCTCTCTTAGGTATTTAACAATTAGTAAGCAAAATATATTTGTACATTACTTAAACACAATATTAAAAAAATCAAACATTTGCTCTGTAAAAGGTACTACACACATAAAGGTTATATAAAGGGCATTTATATATTTACCTAGTCTTTTAAATCAAGGAAATAAGTACAATTCTATTGTGTGTTCAGTTTTTATTTTTAAGTCCCTCTATTCTCATTCCCCAGCATAAGCAGGGCTGTATTTACCATATAAGCATTTGAAGTCCTATGCCTAGGGCCCGTATGATATATTACATGTGTAAATCCAGAAAATCATCAGACCATAATACAGCTCTGGGAATCAGCATAGTCAATTTAGAATGATGGTGTTAGTATGATGAGCATATTTCTTTCCTTTGTGGATGAGAGTGACTTCAGCAGATGACAAAAGGAAGGATTCCTTGTATGGGGATTTAGCGGGAAGGAAGAATCTGATTAAATAGCTTCTACTGTTGAACCAGGGTGGAAAAATTTAAAATGAAAGTGTTCTCCAACCACATTATTTTGTGTAATAAAATAAATGAAGTATGGCTAATGAGCCTAATTTTTGGAATTATTGTGAATACAGTAGCTTATAGTTAAAAACAACAACAGATATGAAAGATACAATTATGTTAGCATCAATAGACCATGCAATAAGCAAATACTAGTCAGTTTGTATACATTCTATGCTGGACAGAATGCAGATTTTTTCAAAAACAAATCTGCATACACTATAACTTTGTTTTTTTATTTTGCTTTCTATTTTTCAGGTATTGGATCCAGAAAGCTCTGAATTACAGAAAGGCCATATGCCTTATACTCCATTAAAATAAAATAAACCACCTTTTTAAAAATTAATTTCTTTTTATCTGTTTTAATAAAACAGTACCTTATACTTGATCCCAACTAACATATACTTAATCCTTATTGGAGCCAAAACAATCCTATTGGGGTTATCTAATGTTTAAATGGTTTTATAGTAGAGTTAAGGTATGGAGATCCAAAGATACCTTATGCAGAAAACCCCAGGTCCTGAGCATTCTGGATAACAGGTCTCATACCTGTAATTACTATTTTTTTCTTACACTTTTTAGTCCATATCTTTAATATTATCATTATTTTCAAATAGACTGTGTTGGTCTAGCACTGAACTGGAGCACTCTAAAAATGTCATATAATAATAATTGAAGCATTACTTTTATCGCCCTATCCTCTATAATTATAGAGATTATATGCTACAATTGAGATTGTTTTATTGCTTTATTACAAAATCACTGACCTTTATGATGTCATTATTCAATTTTTTTTAATCTGGGCTTGTCACTGGTGATAAACATCAGGCTTTTACAGCAGAAAACACTACAGGTATATAGCAATAATCTTAACAATGAAACCTAAACATTTTATTTTATGCACTCCAACATGAGCGCATGAAAATTTTAAAATAAATCATTGACATTGCAAACGTTTGCTGTATTTTTAGCACATGCGTCAAATTCCATCTAGAAAGGATCTGCACCGTTGTACAGAGGCATTTAATTATAAGAATCCAGCTAATTCTACTGCTTCTAATTCAACTTGGATTAAACTCTCTTATCTCCACAAGTGCAGACTTCCAGATATGACCTTTCATGGTTGTGCCTTCTACCAGGGTGTACTGAAGCTTGAACCAAGAAATAATAAATCTTGACTGTTAGCCAGTGGTAATGAGTAATGTATTTTCCTGTAACGTACACATTTCCCTGAAAAAGGTATTAACCAGGATTTGTATTTTTCCTTTCATATCTGGAGAGTTAAAAATACATACTATACACCCCATTTATAAGGTTGTGTTATTTTTCATTTATACATTCCATAGTTTGTTTATATGCAGTAAAAACTGCTAATGACATACCCTAACCATAAAAATTATACCAGCTTATAACATTGCTTTAATTCAATATAGAAGCTGAAACCGACTTGAAAAACTTTGATTATAGCTTGCTATAGATATACAGCTTTCTGTTAAATATAGGTATACACATGGTAGAATCAGCAACTTTCTGCTTATCACATCAATTTGTCCCATGTGATAACCACCATTTTAAATTGATATCTATTTTAATTCTACCTTTTGAGCACTCTGCATGTGTAAGAACATATTATCTTCAAATGGTTTTGAGACATGAATAAAGATATAGTGTGAAAGGGTAGAGAAGGTGTAAAAATATTGCAGTGTATTGCAGACTTTGTTCATAAACAGAGGACATGCATACAGAATTTATACAGCAGCTTAGCTAGTGAAAACAATTCAGCTAGTTTTACATTTTCCGTGTTCTATAAGTATAATAGTTTTTTTTCATATACGGTTGAGAACAAAAAACAGTCCTTGCTTTCAGTTTGTGAAAGAGGCATTTAAATGGTTACAGTTCTAAAATATAGTTGCACTTTTTTTCTGTTCCTGTCCATGACAAACCAGCATCTTTTTTATGGCTCTACTGCAAACTTTCGCCACTGACGAAAAAGTTTTGCGGAATGTCACTAATAATTTGCCACACTGTAAGTTTGCATGTGACAAAAATGTTGTATGTGCGACTAAAGTAGTCACAGTAGTAGGCCAAAAGTTGGCCATATACTAGCCAACACTAGCTTCTGAAAGCTGTATATTAACAGTAGCTTACAATACCTACTTCTTCACCTACTGTGCCTCCTTGCCCCTAGCCTAGACCCAGGCCTATCCAACACCAAACTCGCCTTAACACTACCACCCCCTTTTCAACTACCCAGTAGGGCAGCCATAGTTGAGGGCACCTGGTCCACTAAGAACATGTCTAACCCCAAGTCAAATTTGAAAAATAAAAAAAAATCTTTTGAAAAATGGATTTCAATGTTGGAATTTGCTGGAGAAACATTAACAGATTTTTGTAAAAACGTGTTTTCTCATTGCAGAATGCCTTTAAATAAAACTTGAATACGCAAAATGATTTTATTATATGCTCATATAATAACTCAAAAACCACAAATTAACATTGCTCTAGTAAGTCTGCCTATGTTAACCAAGTCCCTTTTAAAACCATTATGGGAATCTGCCAACACAATATATTCCGCAACCTTACTGCCCTATATATTTATATAATGCAACAGCTTACATTTTAGAGACACTAAGGGGCAGCTTTATCAAGTCCTAATTCTAATATTCACCACTTAAAACCTGCTGAGTTAATTTACAAGTCAATGGCAGAGGTCCACTTGGAGATGTTAATAGCCTTCCTGACATTCAAGGTTTTTCTTAAATATCCTCCCAGTCAAATTGTGAGTATATTTGAATTTAAATGAATTCACATGAATTTGAATTTTGACCTTTGATAAATGGGCCTCTAAGATTTTAGTTCTAAAACCATTTAGATTTGCTTTTCAGATGAACCAATTTAAATAAAAATCCCCAAATGATCTTAGTTTTTAGACTAAAACATGTTTGCAAGATTTCTACAAGTAAGCCTATACAGGTATGTATATCCAAAATGCTCAGGGCCTGGGTTTTTCCAGATGAGGGATCTTTCCATAATTTAGATATAAATACCTGAATTATTCTAAAAAATAATTTAAAAATTAATTAACCCAGTAGAATTGTTTTGCCTCCAATAAGGATTAATTATATTTTAGCTTGGATAAAACTAGATAGAACAGGGAAAAGGAAACTATTTTTAAAAATCTTAATTATTTGATAAAAATGAGAAATGGCCTTAATGTAAATTGGAGCTTTTTAGATAATGGATTTGTAGATAATATATTCCACACCTGTATTCTAAAATAATGTTCATTAGAGTTTAAAGTATGGATAACTACAGTTTCTTACATTCAGTAAGTGCACAGACATGATATACAATTCTTCAGTTGCTAAATGACCATTAAACCTGTTAACTCAGCACCAATTGGGGATCATCTTTGACCAGTCCTTTTCCTTCACTAATCATATTAATAATACTGCCAAAACTTGTCACTTCTTCAGCCGCAATTCAGCCAAGATACTCCCCTTTCTTTCGCAAACAACAGCCAAAACACTGGTATGCAAAAGATAGCATATAAAATCCTTCTGCTAACTTTCAAAGCCGTTCACTCCTCTGCTCCTCACTACATTTCTTCACTTATACGTTCCTGGCTATCTTCTCATCTCCTCTCAGAGCCACCTCCTTTTCACACAATCCACATCTACTGCCACCTCTCAATTCAAACCTTTCTATCTTGCTGCTCCTTACCGCTTTAAACTACCTGTCCTCCTCATGGGCTTTTTGTTAGCTCTATCACAAAATATTGCTAGTGAACTTGTTTAGTTTTCATTTTGACTCCTTTTCTAGAAATTGCAGGTTTTTACTTAAGGGGCCAATTGACTAACAATTGAATAGAGATTTTTCCATGAATCTCAAAAATATGTGGTTTTCCTATATTTCTTATAAGCTCTAAAAATTGGATATTTATTAAGTGTAACATCCATGAAAACCTCTAATGCAAAACTTCACCAAATAAAAGTTGTCAAGGTCCTAAAGAATTAACAGCAGCTGCACTGATATTATTGGACTGATTTTAATCGATTCTTTTTTTTTTTTTTTGCTAGGAATTGTTCAGTTTTCAAGGTGTTCTTATTTTTTAGCGCATCATTCAGCACTTTTTTTCATTTGTACTTTTTATATTCGGATCTTTTAATAAATACGTGGTTTTATAGAATGTGAATTTAGTTGTGGTTTCAAAACCTCTAAAACCACTAAAATGAGACTGTTTATAAATAAGCCTCCATGTGTATTCATGTTTGGCTAACCAGAAAAAAAGTGTGGTTACTGATAAGATAAATATTAATTGCTGTAGCACTTTCACAAAAGTTAAACCACTTTCGGTGGCTAAAACATCTGGCAAAATGCCATGAAATAAAACAATAAGGGCAACTTTATTATGAATCGTAGCATGGGCTTGGGTATATGTAAGAAAAGGCAACAGAAATCTTAGGGGCAAATTTAAAGTGTGAAATTAGAACTCCCCACAGAAAGTGGCAGATTTATCAAAATGTTTGATTAGAGAGGAAAAGTCTCTTTCTATTCATTCCTAGTGGATTCAAAAGTTTTTAATTTTATATTATATTATAGAGCTTATAGACCCATAGACAATGATGGGTAGAATATGAATTTGTTGCAATTGAGTTTCATTTCCCATTAGTGATGGGCGAATTTCTTCGCCAGGCGCGAATTCGCGGCGAATTTCGCGCGAAAATTCGCGGAAAAAATTCGCCGGCGTCAAAAAATTTTTTCCGGAAAACGGACGCCGGCGTCAAAAATGGGCGCCGGCGCCGTTTCGCGAATTTTTCGCCGTTTCGCGAATTTCGCGCGAAATTCGCGAATTTTTCGGCGAAGCGAAACGGCGCAAATTCGCCCATCACTATTTCCCATGTTTTAATTTGATTATATTTTTAATTCAAGTTTTTTGTATTCTAATTTTTTAATAAATAAGCAAACATTTGATTTTGGAAAAATTTTACATTTATTGGAACTGAAAAAAACTCTAAAATAAATATAAATTAATAAAATTCGTAAATAAGTCTTCCAATCTGCAAAAAAAAGTCTTACACTTAAAAGAGGAAATACTGTATGCAGAGAAAAACCTTTTATGCACTAAACAAGTTATGCTCTTATAAATAAGGCAAATTCCCACTTTTAATATATACTTAATTCTTGTATAAAAATATATTCTGTATATACATTAATAACTATAAATACAGAGAATGCATTTAATATATATATATATATATATATATATATATATATATATATATATTTGTATATTTTAATAATATATACACACATATTTTTACTCTAACATATACAAATGTTTATAATATATAATTCATACATTCTATATATAATATATAATTTATTCTGAATTTTTATAATTATTAAATGAAAAAAACATTGCTGCATTTAAATATTATATTACTAATTTCATTCTACGACAGTTTATATTATACAAAACAAAAGAGTTTTTACTTTTGACATTTATTACCAGCACAATAAAAAATAGTCACACTAAACAGAAAACCTCCCACTTATAATGACCTCTTTTATCATGCTGTTTGTTCTTGCTACTGTCTGTTGTTTCCACCTCCTTCCAGCTATGGGAATTAATATACACAACATCCCCTAATTCCCTACCATTATGTTCCTCTGTTTTCATAGAAACAGCTAAATTCATCAAAGTTCATTTTAATGAATGTGAACCATTCCACACAGAGAACAGCTCAGAATTTGAGAAAAAAAAATCCTAACCATAAAGGGCACTACTGGTGGATAATGGAACAGTAAAACTGTTTCTATTTCTAATAATAACCCCATAAATTCAGACTGATGTAAGATTTCTATTCTGGAAAATTACAGGTAATGATAAGCATTATTTCCTCTGCCATTACTGTTACCACATACATTGTTTATACATTAATATCATACTGGGTAAGCAATTACTGATGCTGTTTCTGTTCTGTAACATTTGCATGCTTCACATTCTCTCTCTTTGAAATCTGGACTTCCTTAGGCTTTTAATAGCTGTGAGCATAACTATATAAATTTTTATCTTATAAAACAATCATCAGAATTTAACATTTGTGTTTGACTTTTTAAAAGCTCTAAATCGAGACATTATTAAAATCTAGAATCTAGAGGGTGGGGTTTTTAGTATAGCTGGAAGATAGCCGCATAATAGGTAGGATTGTACCCACAACATTTAATAAGGATTTAGACAGAATGCCACATAGAAAATAAAATATATTGGTGCTGGATACTGTACCTTGGATTTTGGCCAAGTTTACTTTACAATATGGACTGCACCTTGTTCCAAACCTTAATGATATTGTCTCTATTATATTACTTTCTTTAAAATATCTAGTAGAGAAAAGTCTAAAGTACAGTAGCTGGACTAGAATTCTTGAAAATATTTAACCCTTCATCCTAGTGACATTTTAATCCCTTAAAGACAATACACTCACCAACATCCAATCACAATGGTTTCCTTGAATTTATTCTGACAGGTGTTATCTGAAACTCACAGAGGTTTGAAAGTATAATCCAGTCAAAGTGGTAACATGAACCTTATAGTCACTCAGTCACTCAGATTAGTGGTGAAATGTTTTCAAGAATCACAAAATCCAGTTGCTTTAGACTTATATTCACTAGTTACTATACATCATGACCTAGATATAAGACATATCTTTGTGTGCTTATTGGATGTTGTTGAGTTTTGGCATCTTTGTTATTGTTAAAGAGAAATTTAATTTTTTTTTACATCTATTATAACATTATATTTGCATGCTAGTATGCAAATGTGACTTAGTGAGGCCCATTTAGTAAAGGTCAAATTGTAGTGGTTTTAGAGCATTTGGAAACCACGATTAAACTCTCTAAATAATACTTTCTAAAATATTTCTCAAATTATTAAACAATCGGATTGTAAAAAAATATGAACAGAAAAAAATGCTAAACAATGCTGATCAAATATCTCTAAAACCTCTAAAAACCTCCAAAAGTCTGAATAGTTAAATAGGTCCAATAGAATACAACTCCTTTGACTTTTATATGACGTGGAGTCTATATGACTCTGTATTACTCAGAGAAGTTTTGTGTTAGACATTTTTTTTTCATTTTTATGGTTTAAGAGATTTCTCTTTCTCTTAAACCACAAATGCCATGAAATGTATTAAAAATCTCAATGTAAAAAAGGACAAATGAATTTTCTAACAAATCCTAAGAGAAAATAGAAATTCAAATTTTCCTTAATTGGTCTCTGAATGTTCATTAATAATTTGAAGAGTAGTTTTTTTAAGTGTCAGTATCTTTAAGTTATGAGAATTTATATAATTGACATTAGGGAAAATTTGGTCTGTATAAAGCATGGCTAATAAGCGGTGTTGCACATAGAGGCCTTGTACATGTTGACAAGACTTCTTTTGGTACAATGATGTTAGGTAGTTTTCCTAGCAGTATATAGGAATATATACAGTAGAAACCAGCTTCCCACTTGTCAATTTCCACAAAGTCTTGCATGCTTCTTAACATATCAGTAAATCTGCTGTCTCTTGCTGCATTGCTTAAGTTCAAACAGATACTGCTTTTAATAGCAATTACATTTACAAATAACTATAAGAAAAGTGAATATCTTTAACATATATTGGAAAGTTTGTTTAGAAAGACTGTATTTAAAAACTTTGTAGTGTCCATCGTTTAATGTATTTTCTATCGTAATTCCCCTTGTATTACAACATTTTTTTAACTCCCGATTCTATACTAAGGGGTAGATTTCTCAAAATGTGAGATTAGAGATCACCACAAAAAAATTAATTCACCTTCTATTCATTCCTATAGGATTTTTTTTAGAGATGTATTTATCAAATTGTGCTCTCAAACTTTCACCCATTGATAGTAATATGATTCTAGAAAACCTATAGGAATGAATAGAAAGTGTGTGAAATAGAATGGAGTGTCTGCCCCACATGTTCTCTCCAAAATATTTCAGCTTCTAGGACTCAAAAGCATATTGCCTGTTATGCAACAACCTCCCTGTGTAAGGAGCGCCCGATGGCGCTCCGCTCCTCTTTGGCGCCGCATCCAAGATGGCGGCGCCCATGACCCAAGTGGTCCGAGATGATGCCGGCGCGATGACGTTACGCGCCCGGTGCGAAATTCAAATACTTAAGGACTTCCAGGTCAAGGGTTTGATGCCCGATTGTAGGATTTCCTGTTTGGTTCCTGGGTGCTTCTATTATTCGTGTTTATTGATTCCTGAACTTCCTGACCTTGCCTGAACTTGGATTCTGCTCCTCTACTGCCTGCCTACTGAACTTTTGCCTGGAATTGACAACGATTACTCCTGTTCCCTTATGATACCGCAAACTTGGTCTTTGACCCCGAAGCTTCCTCCTTGGTCCTGACTGCTCC